>NC_134687.1:20718389-20873180 GCF_050947455.1 Rhinoderma darwinii | reverse complement strand
GATTTTTCTACAATACTAACAGATCCTCCGAGGGAAGGAGCAGCAGAGCTGGTTGGGCGCAGCAGAGCTGGTTGGGCGCTGCTGCTCCTTCACAAACCTTTTTCTGAACCTCGTTCTCGTTTATAGTTCCCATCGCACCTCCTTTTTGGTGTTTGTGTGTAAGGGCAGTTCACACAATTGTTTTTTGGTGAATAGGCACCAAAAATGCCCAAACCCCCCCCCCCCCTTCCAATGATTTAATTGAGAGGCAGAAGATTTTTATTTTATTTTTTGTCGGCCCCCCCCCCTCCCCAAGGGGGCTAGAAAAAAACAAAACAAAAAAAGTGTTCTCTTTCTTTGAATGTTTTCCTCCTCTGACTTTCATTGATCTAGATGGGAGGCAAAAAAAAAAAAAAAAATGTGCCTCTCATTGAGTGGTTTTTGCTTTATTAAAAAGGAGCACCTAAAAGAAACCGCGGCAAAAAAAGGCCGTGTGAACTGACCCTTATGTTCTTGAAAAGTAATTTCACCCATAGCTATGACCATGTTCACACAGCTGATTTTCACTCTTATTACAGCAGAGAATTGAGAACTGTCGCGCAAAACAAACGTGACCTGTCGCTATTTGACTTGGTTTTCTTGCGAAAAGCGTTTCAGGCCGTCCCATGCAGATTGGCCGCATTTCATGGGACTAATCTGCATGTGGATCCGCGGCACAAATCTCAGGGTCCGCCTTGGCTTTCTACAGTGGATCCTCGGCCAAATTCACGTTTGATCAGCAGTGGAACCTGGCACTGACCGATCCCATCCCCCCTGACTGTTTCCTTAATAAACAGGCGGAGCGCTCCTAGAGCGATCTACCTGATCAGGAAATGACCGTTCCCTGTACCGATCATACAAACCCAGGGCAGACATGCGGAATGTAATGTGCACATTGCGTTTTGCCTCCAGACACGGCAGGACGCGTTGTTGGAGCCTGAGGATTTGAGTCATCCAGGGGGTCCAACAACCCTCCGATACGCTAGGTCATCAGGAATAGCCCCTCTTCTACCCTAGACCCCCAGAGAAGTCTGAACTAGTCAGAAATATTTTTTTTCCTACTTTTTGTTTTGTCTAAACTCTGTTGTGTTTTATATTCCGAAATGCGTTTTCAGTCTTTGGCCCCCCCGAGTGACCTGAACATCTTGCGTTCCGTCCGTACAACTGCTATGCTGCTTCTCATGTCTTACCGGAATTATAGTATCGTTTTATATTGGTTACAGGCAAAATCAGCGACGGGGGCCACCGCCTCTGTTATTTACGTGCCCCCGCCCTTTGCCGCTGCTGCAATCCATGAAGCCATTGATGCCGAGGTGCCGCTCGTAGTCTGTATCACTGAAGGAATCCCCCAGCAAGACATGGTGCGGGTCAAACACAGACTCCTCCGTCAGTCCACCACCAGGCTCATCGGACCCAACTGCCCCGGAGTCATCAATGTGAGTCATCCGATGAATTGTTGTAACTGTTCTATTGGTATTTCTTCTTTTTTTTTTTTTTTTTAAGGCTTTGCGTCTACTCCGAAATTAAGGCGGGTCTGTCATTATAATATGTTGCCCTATTTAAGGGCGACATATTATAGGAACAGGTGTAAAGTACAATTGGTGCAAAAACACACGCACCATTTTTTTTGGCCAATATCACCTAAGAAAATAGAGGGATGACACCCGCTCCACTTGCCAGTGCCTGATGGATGATGCGGGTACTTACAGATACGTGACGGCCGTCAGTCACTGGGGGGGGGGGGGCAGGGACCGCATTCCCTTCATGAATACCGCAGACTCCTAATTGGCCAGAAGAAACAATCTTTTAATTTTTGGGCTGATGGTACAGCAGACCTGTTCTAGAATATGCTGCTCTTAACTAGGGCCGTGTATAATAGTGACACTCAACTTTAACCCCTTATTCACTCAAACGCTCCTTTTTTTTTTTTTTTTTTGACAAATTTATATGCCATGTAACGTTATAACTGTGTGAAGGAAAGGAGAATTCATAGCAAGAGTAGTCTGAGCCCCCGGGTACTGAAGGTTATCGGGACCTGCAATAGTCAGGGTTTGTTCACACGGCCTATTTACGGACGTAATTCGGGTGTTTTAACCCTCGAATTACGCCCGAAAATACGTCTCCAAAGCGTCAGCAAACATCTGCCCATTGAATTCAATGGGGTTACGGTGTTCTGTGCAGACAGACTTTTTTTTTTTTTTACGCGCCATAAAAAGACGTGGCTGTCACTTCTTGAGACGTAATTGGAGCCGTTTTCATTGACTCCATGGAAAAACAGCTCCAATTACGTCCTTAACCCCTTAAGGACGCAGCCTAGTTTGGGCCTTAAGGCTCAGAGCCCATTTTTCAAATCTGACATATTTCACTTTATGTGGTAATAACGTCGGAATGCTTAAACCTATCCAAGCGATTCTGAGATTGTTTTCTCGTGACACTTTGGGCTTCATGTTCGTGGTAAAATTTGGGCGATATATTCAGTCTTTATTTGTGAAAAATTGCAAAATTTAGAGAAAATTTACAAAAAATAGCATTTTTCAGAATTTAAATGCATCTGCTTGAAAAACAGACGGTTATACCACCCAAAATAGTTACTAGTTCACACTTCCCATATGTCTACTTTAGATTGGCATCGTTTTTTGAACATTATTTTATTTTTCTTGGACGTTACAAGACTTAGAACATAAACAGCAATTTCTCATATTCTTAAGAAAATTTCAAAAGCCTTTTTTTGAAGGTGCCAGTTCAGTTCTGAAGTGGATTTGAGGGGCCTATGTATTAGAAACCCCCATAAAACACCCCATTTTAAAAACTAGACCCCTCAAAGTATTCAAAACAGCATATAGAAAGTTTTTTAACCCTTCAGGCATTTCACAGGAATTAAAGCAAAGTGGAAATGAAATTTGCAAATTTCATTTTTTCTGCTGAATTTCAATTTTATTCAATTTTTTTTAGTAACAGAGAAGGTTTTACCAGAGAAACACTACTAAATATGTATTGTCCAGATTCTGCAGTTTTTAGAAATGTCCCACATGTGTCTCTAGTGCGCTCGTGGACTAAAACACAAGCCCTAGAAGCAAAGAAGCACCTAGTGCATTTTGAGGCCTCTTTTTTATTAGAATATATTTTAGGCAGCATGCCAGGTTTGAAGAGGCGTTGAGGTATCAAAACAATGGAAACCCACCAGAAGTGACCCCATTTTGGAAATTACACCCCTCAAGGAATTCATTTATGGTTTTTGTTATCATTTTGACCGCACAGTTTTTTCACAGCACCTATTTGAATTGGGCTGTGAAATGAAAAAAATGATATTTTTTCCAATAAGATGTCATTTTTGATCAAAATTTCTTATTTTCACAAGGAACAACATACCCCATTTTGTTGCCCAATTTGTCCTTAGTGCGGCAATACCCCACTTGTGGTGATAAACTGCCCTTTGGGCCCATGGGAGGGCTCAGAAGGAAAGGACCACCATTTGGCCTACTGGAGCTTTTCTGGTGCTAAGTCATGTGTGCAGAAGCCCCTGAGGTACCAGTACAGTTGAAACCCCCGAGAAGTGACCCCATTTTAAAAACTACACCCCTTAAGACATTCATCTAGAGGTGTAGTGAGCATTTTGACCCCACAGGTACTGTGTAAAAGATAATGCGCAGCAGATGGTGCAGTGTGAGATTTGCAATTTTATATATGTATATGCCATTTCAGTGTCCAATATAGTGTGCCCAGCATGCGCCACCGGAGATATACACCCCTTAAATTGTAATGTGGGTTCTCCTGGGTACGACAATACCCTACATGTGGCTGTTATCAGCTGCCTGGGCATACGGCAGGGCTCAGAAGGGAAAGATGAGGGGGGTAAGCTGTGCGGAGTGCATCAGGGTAAATTAAAAATCAAGGGATGTATGATACATTTTAAAACAATCTTTTATACAGAGCCCTGGTTTTTCGGGACACGTGTCACATTGGTATATTGTGTTCTTCCTTATCCCCCTCTTATAGCAGACTCTGCACCTCTTTTGACTCTTTCCCTTTCCACCGGTTTGGGGACCTTCTCCTGGAAAGTGTTGCCCTGGTACGATGCGTGTGGCCTCGCTTCCAGAAGTACTGGGTGCCCCCCCTTCCTGGTCCCTAAAGATTAGATCTTGAAATTCCAGGAAAGTTCCCCTCTGGCCTGCACATCGACGTAGCACATACGCATTGTACAAAGCCATCTGTATGATGTGCCCGGCCAGCTTCTTATACCTCACCGCATGGCGCTGTAGGGCTTCAGGACTTGATCTGACAAGTCCATCCCTCCCATGTACCTATTGTAGTCCAGGATGCAGTCTGGTTTGGGGGTGGCCTTTCCTTCATATATCCTAAACCTGTAGGTATACCCTGATGCACTCTCGCAGCTTATACATCTTCACGCCATACCTTGCCCTCTTACCTGGCAGGTACTCGCGGAATTGAACCCTCCCTTTAAAATGTACCAGGGACTCATCAATAGAAAAACACTTCTCGGGGGTGTATGCTTGGGAAAACCGGGCACTGGAACGGTCTAATAGGGGTCTCCGTTTATACAAACGGTCAAAACTGGGGTCATCTCGGGGTGGGCACGGCTCATTATCAGTATAATGTAAGAAGCGAAGTATTGCCTCATTTATTTATTTTTTTAGGTTCCAGTTCATTTCTGAAGTTGCTTTGAGGGGCCCATATATTAGAAACCCCTATCAAACACCCCATTTTAGAAACTAGACCCCTCAAAGTATTCACAACAGCATTTAGAAAGTTTATGAACCCTTTAGGTGTTTCACAGAAATTTAGAGCAAAGTAGAGGTGAAATTTACTCTTTTTATACCATTTTTTTTATAACACAAAAGGATTTATCAGAGAAACGCAACTCAATACTTATTGCCCAGATTCTGCAGTTTAGAGAAATATCCCACATGTTGCCCTCGGGCGGTAATTTACTGAAGCACCGGCCTCCGAAGCAAAGGAGCACCTAGCGGATTTTGAGCCCTCTTTTTTATTAGGCACCATGTCCGGTTTGAAGAGGTCTTGTGGTGCCAAAACATTGGAAACCCCCCAAAAGTGACCCCAATTTGGAAACTAGACCCCTTGAGGAATCCATTGTAGTTTTCTTGGGGTGCATGCGGCTTTTTGATCAGTTTTTATTCCATTTTTAGGTGGCGTGGTGACTAATAAACAGCAATTCTACTATTGTTTTTGTATACTTTTTTTTTTACAGCGTTCACCGTGCGCTATAAATGACATATTCACTTTATTCTGCGGGACGATACGATTACGGCGATACCAGATGTTTATAGTTTTTTTTTATGTCTTATGGCGTTTGCACAATAAAATACGTTTTGTAAACAATCATTCACTTTTTGTGTTACCTTATTCTAAGAGGCAGAACTTTTTATTTTTCAATCAATAAAGCCGTGCGAGGACTTATTTTTTGCGTAACGAACTGTAGTTTCAATCAGTACCATTTTTCGGTACATGCGACTTTTTGATCTCTTTTTATTCCATTTTTTGGGAGGTGAAGTGACCAAACAATTGTGATTGTGGTTCGGTTTATTAATATTTTTTTTTACGGCGTTCACCGTGCGGGATAAATAACAAAATAATTTTGTAGTTCAGGCCGTTACGGACGCGGCGATACCAATTATGTATAGTTTATTTGTTTGTTTATATATTTTTATTAATAATAAAGGACTGATAAGGGAAAAAGTGGGATTTTTACTTTTATTACTTTTAAAACTTTTATTTTCTTATTTTTACACATCTTTTTTTAACTTTTTTTTTACTTTATTACTTTGTCCCACTAGTGGACTTGAGGGCAGGAGGCCCTGATCGCTATTCTAATACACTGCACTACATGCGTAGTGCAGTGTATTAGAACTGTCAGCTACTCACTGACAGCAAGCATAGTGGGTCCTGACGTTGTCAGGACCCACTAGGCTTCCGTCTATGGCATAGCCGGACGCCATTGTTTGGTGTCCGGTTGCCATAGTCACCATCGCCGGCCGCTATCGCGTAGCAGGCCGGCGATGGCAGCTTAACCCCTAAAAAGCCGCAATCTCTATAGAACGCGGCTTTTAAGGGGTTAATCAGCGGGGACACAGCGATCGGTCCCCGCTGTAGGAGCTGTGACAGCTGCTGAACAAGACAGCAGCGTCACAGCTCCTGTATGTGTCGGGAGGACGGCCGAAACGGCCGTTACTCTCGTGACGTACTATTACGGCATGGAGCGCGAACGATACAGCTGCCATGACGTAATAGTACGTCAAGGAGCGGGAAGGGGTTAATGGACACCGCGAAAAACGCCAGCACGAGCAATTACGTCTGAAATTCAGGAGCTGTTTTCGCCTGAAAACGGCTCCGTAATTGACGTTGCTGTGTGAACATACCCTTAGTCTAGCGTGTGAACATACCCTAATAGTGCTACATGTGACCAAGAGGCTGTGGTTCATTGCTAACCCCCCGCCCCCACTCTGGCCATGGCTGAATGGTGGGTCCGTCCTGCAGCATAGTCGCTGAAATCAGCTAAATGTTTGTGTACTCGTGATATATAAATGTCCTATAATATATGAATAAATTTTGTATTGAAAGTAATGTTTTTTTGTGTTATTTTATTTATGATTTTTAATTATTTTGTTTTTAGCCTGGAGAATGTAAAATTGGTATCATGCCGGGTCACATCCACAAGAAAGGAAGGATTGGTAAGTAATGAGACGCTGTGGCTACAAATCTATATCTAGGTGTCCGTGTGGTGCTGTCCGGCTGGCCGCGGCTTCCCTCAGCACGATCGGCTGTTTGCTGGGGCTGCCGCAGCGGCTCCAATATGAAGTGGGTTGTCTGTGATGAGAACCCCAATAATCTGACCTAGGGCAGCAGCTGCATGTATGCACCCCCACTCCAAAAACTACCCACATGCTGGACTTCTATGTCTTTGGAGCAATCGTTCTAAAATCGTGTATGATAAATGGATTCTGCGCGGTGCGACTGGTTTTCTTCCAGCTGTCCGGAATTGTTTTCTATGTATTTTAACAAGATGCTGCTGTTCAATAGTTGTTAGAGGTCCTCCAAAGCCGGGTCCACAAGTAGCAATCAATTAGCATTTTTTTGCAAAATGGCCCGGTTTTGCAAAAATCAAGGCAAAAAAACTAATTTTTGACCAGGATGTGTGAACCCAGACGTAGAATACAGGATTTACCAGTGGATTCGTCAGAGCCCTCAGCGCAGTTCCAGCCTTTACTCATTCACACACAAGCAGACCCTCTAGGCTCATTCACACACAAGCAGACCCTCTAGGCTCATTCACACACAAGCAGACCCTCTAGTCTCATTCGCACACAAGCAGACCCTCTAGACTCATTCGCACACAAGCAGACCCTCTAGGCTCATTCGCACACAAGCAGACCCTCTAGGCTCATTCGCACACAAGCAGACCCTCTAGGCTCATTCGCACACAAGCAGACCCTCTAGGCTCATTCGCACACAAGCAGACCCTCTAGACTCATTCGCACACAAGCAGACCCTCTAGTCTCATTCGCGCACAAGCAGACCCTCTAGGCTCATTCGCACACAAGCAGACCTTCTAGGCTCATTCGCGCACAAGCAGACCCTCTAGGCTCATTCGCGCACAAGCAGACCCTCTAGGCTCATTCGCGCACAAGCAGACCCTCTAGGCTCATTCGCGCACAAGCAGACCCTCTAGGCTCATTCGCGCACAAGCAGACCCTCTAGGCTCATTCGCGCACAAGCAGACCCTCTAGGCTCATTCGCGCACAAGCAGACCCTCTAGGCTCATTCGCGCACAAGCAGACCCTCTAGGCTCATTCGCGCACAAGCAGACCCTCTAGGCTCATTCGCGCACAAGCAGACCCTCTAGGCTCATTCGCGCACAAGCAGACCCTCTAGGCTCATTCGCGCACAAGCAGACCCTCTAGGCTCATTCGCGCACAAGCAGACCCTCTAGGCTCATTCGCGCACAAGCAGACCCTCTAGGCTCATTCGCGCACAAGCAGACCCTCTAGGCTCATTCGCGCACAAGCAGACCCTCTAGGCTCATTCGCGCACAAGCAGACCCTCTAGGCTCATTCGCGCACAAGCAGACCCTCTAGGCTCATTCGCGCACAAGCAGACCCTCTAGGCTCATTCGCGCACAAGCAGACCCTCTAGGCTCATTCGCGCACAAGCAGACCCTCTAGGCTCATTCGCGCACAAGCAGACCCTCTAGGCTCATTCGCGCACAAGCAGACCCTCTAGGCTCATTCGCGCACAAGCAGACCCTCTAGGCTCATTCGCGCACAAGCAGACCCTCTAGGCTCATTCGCGCACAAGCAGACCCTCTAGGCTCATTCGCGCACAAGCAGACCCTCTAGGCTCATTCGCGCACAAGCAGACCCTCTAGGCTCATTCGCGCACAAGCAGACCCTCTAGGCTCATTCGCGCACAAGCAGACCCTCTAGGCTCATTCGCGCACAAGCAGACCCTCTAGGCTCATTCGCGCACAAGCAGACCCTCTAGGCTCATTCGCGCACAAGCAGACCCTCTAGGCTCATTCGCGCACAAGCAGACCCTCTAGGCTCATTCGCGCACAAGCAGACCCTCTAGGCTCATTCGCGCACAAGCAGACCCTCTAGGCTCATTCGCGCACAAGCAGACCCTCTAGGCTCATTCGCGCACAAGCAGACCCTCTAGGCTCATTCGCGCACAAGCAGACCCTCTAGGCTCATTCGCGCACAAGCAGACCCTCTAGGCTCATTCGCGCACAAGCAGACCCTCTAGGCTCATTCGCGCACAAGCAGACCCTCTAGGCTCATTCGCGCACAAGCAGACCCTCTAGGCTCATTCGCGCACAAGCAGACCCTCTAGGCTCATTCGCGCACAAGCAGACCCTCTAGGCTCATTCGCGCACAAGCAGACCCTCTAGGCTCATTCGCGCACAAGCAGACCCTCTAGGCTCATTCGCGCACAAGCAGACCCTCTAGGCTCATTCGCGCACAAGCAGACCCTCTAGGCTCATTCGCGCACAAGCAGACCCTCTAGGCTCATTCGCGCACAAGCAGACCCTCTAGGCTCATTCGCGCACAAGCAGACCCTCTAGGCTCATTCGCGCACAAGCAGACCCTCTAGGCTCACTCATGTAAAAGTATGTACAAATGAGACACTGAAAAAGTAAACTAATATTTACCTCAATATCCGCAAGAGAAAACATCCTAAACTAATACTGATTACACCCCGGATATTAGTGACCGATATTCTTTAAAGAGGTTGTGGGGTTCAGACAAACACTTAGTTTTGGTTGGATGCCCTGGTGATGAGCTGGTCACAGGGTGTCCTGCTGCTGGAAACCCCAGCGATCAAGTGTTGAGTTTTTCTACAGCGCCACCACAGGTGCTATGAAGCATTACCTGGTTTCGATTGAAACCCATGAGATGTAGACGTGCTGCGTCCGCCAAAGGGAAAACGAGTGACAGCCCCCTTCTATATCCACCTTAACTTGGGATGATGTATGTGATCAGGGGGCGGTAGTTCCAGTAGGAGGCCCTACATGTATGTCACTGCTGATCGTGTGGGCACAACAGCTGTCAGAATCGGGAGTTCGGCTCTCAATCACAAATGATCAGGATTGGAAAAAACCATGATCCTTTCCGTTTAACCCCTGAAGAACCATGATCAGTGTCGATCGCGGCTTGGAGAACGGAAGGGGGCTACATTTGTCCTGTCAAAAAGGGCAATGCTATCGCCACGGCTGACTGGGGAATCATGAAAACTATGGGCCTTATAAAGACCCCAGAGCTGTCTAGTAACAGTGTCAGTTAAAGGGGTTGTGACATCAATAGAAATGGCAAAATATAAACCTTAATATACAATGTTTCCTGGCAGAAATATGGAATTATCTGCTGTAACAGCACCCCCTGGTGTTCATATGTATAGGTCCCTGCGCGTCATTCTAGTATAGATGTGTATAGTTTTATTTTTGTGTGTGTGTGTGTGTGTGTGTGTGTGTGTATATATGTGTGTATATATATGTATATATATATGTATATATATGTGTATATATATATATCTCCGGACCGGCTTATATTATACTGGATGACTTTTGTCTCTGAACAAGATGTAAAGTTTAATAAGCAGCTAAAATAGTAAGTACTAAACCTACCGACCAAATCCTATTGTAGACCCCCCACCCCCAGAAGGGGCGACTTCCACCATGTCCCTGGTTGGGCCCCGTTCCTCCCTAGCAATGTAAAAAAGTGAATACAAGATTTTGAGCAAAAGGTGGAATGGAGGGATTTAAAAGGTAAAAGCAAACAAAAGACCAGACCCTGGTGCTGCCCTGTCTAGTCAAAGCACCCACCCCGAAAGGGGCGACACCACCCGGGCCCTGATGTGCCCCAACGATATATAGCCAAAGGGCAAACTATGGTTTAGAGCAAAGAAGGGGTAGAAGGCCTTCAAACAAGCATCACAAATATGTAACAATCATTACCAGACATAAGATGTATCAAAAAAGATTAACATTTTTGTAGACTTTGTGTGAAATATTGTACACGTGTTAGAAAGTTGGGGCTCCCGTTAAATTTGTTTACGGTTGTAAAAATATGTCTGTCCTGCTAAAGAGGGATTTACCTTGGGATGAGAGGCCGGATGGATTTATTGCTTTTAGGGAAGGTTTCTTGGTGTGCCGAGGGCCCTTTTTTTTTTTTTTTTTTTTTTTTTTTTTTTTTTTTTTTGAATATTTAGTTTCCACTCTTGCTCCGTTTTTCAGTCTCCCTTTACAATGGGGGATGGCGGTCATTTATGGGGGACGGTGTATTTGTCATGTTTTCTTGACGTCCATTATCTCCTTAATGTATATTCCGGACTCCGTCCTCGTAGTAAAAAGATTAATTAGACGCGACTCCTGAGCCTCTGGCAGCGATATTACTGCACGGATAGTTTCTGGATGCTTGAAGAGGGAGACTCATCTGCTGCAAGGCATGCTGGGTACCTGGCGTATACTTTCTTCTGGGCAGTTAATGAAGAGCTGAAGACTGGCGCTCCTTGTCTCGTATGGAGCAATGGAACGCCTCTAGATCCGTGCTTTATCTTAGGGTATTACCATCGCAGACATTTATGTCTTGTCTAAGGGTAAGGCTACAAGTAACGGAAGTACTTTGGATTTCCCACGACTGATTTCATATCGGACAATCCACAGCGTAATACAGTGGCAGCAGAGAGGATGAGGTTAGAACAAATCTCCACACGCGGCGGAGAAAATCCACCAAAAAATCATTGCTACATTGACCTGCGGTGCGGTTTTATAATCCGTCGAATGTCAATATATGCTTCAGAGTCTCGCTTATATTTATTTAAATTTTGCGGGTTTTCTCCTTTTGAATTTAGTGGGGCGGTAAAACCCATAACAAATAGGTAAATGTTGCAATTCTTGTGGTGCAAAAGCTGCGATTCTGCTGCAAAAATCACAATTTAGGAAATGATATAGAAAAGAAAAAACAACCCGTTTCTACCCCCAGCCCCGCCGCTGTCGGTGACGCTTTCTTCTGTTTTCCTGACTTTTCATCCCAGGACGAGAACAGAAGAAAGTGTCGCTGTCACATCGGCTGCGTATAAATAGACACCGTCTTGATTTTTTTTTTCCGTCACTGTTTGCCGCAGTGGAGATTCTACCTGAAAAACGACACCACAATTTGGTGCAGTTTGTTGGGCGGAATACCCTGCGTGTTCCAGGATAGAGGTGCTTTGTACTTTAGCGCAGCATATCCGCCCTCTGTTATCGTGGGCTTTGCGATCCTGATTTATAGAGTTAATGGGTGTCCCCTAATGAAAATTGTCGCAGTCCAAAGGGATTTATAGATTGCATGCGCTACAAAGTCTGTGTAACTGAGGCCATAAGGGGTTGTACAGGATTAGATAAACATGTCTGCTTTCTTCCAGGAGCAGCGCCACACATGTCCACAGGTTGTGTTTGGTATTGCAGCTGTGCCTTATTAATTCAATGACGCTTGGCTGCATATGGACATATGTGGTGTTGTTTGTGGAGCAAAATGGACAAGTTTATCTAATCCTGGACAGACCCTTTTAGGGTATGTTCACACGGCAGCGTCCATAACGGCTGAAATTACGGAGCGGTTTTCAGGAGAAGACAGCACCGTAATTTCAGCCGTAATGGCAAGTGCAGGCGCTTTTTGCTGCGTCCAATACGGACGTTATATGGAGCTGTTTTTCCATGGAGTCAATGGAAAACGGCTCCATTTACGTCTGAAGTAGTGACCGGCACTTCTTTGACGCGGACGTCTTTTTTTACGCCCCGCCTTTTGACAGCGGCGCGTAAAAAAAATGACCGTCTACACAGAACATCGTAACACCCATTCTAAGGAATGGGCAGATGTTTGTCCACGCTATTGAGCCGCTATTTCGGACGTAAGTCGGGGCAAAAACGCTTGAATTACGTCCGTAAATAAGCCATGTGAACATACCCTTAAAATACAGCAGCCGGGTGCCAGTGAAAGGCCATCAGGGCTCTCATTTATAGATGCCTATTAGACCATACCCTAGGCATGGCGTTCTAGGTGGCTGTATGTTTTTTCACTGACCAGTTATAATGTATAGGTACATAGAGATATTCCAACGCTTGATGTGTTTAGTTAGGGTATGTTCACACGTAGAGAAAGAAGTGGCGCGGTCTTCAAGGGAAAACAACCTCTGATTTCAAGGCGTTTTTGAAGCTTAACATGAAGTGACGTGCTGCTTCATTTTACAAGTTGTGCTTTTTTTTGTTTTGTTTTTTACAAAGCGGTTTTTTTTATTCAGCACCGTAAAAATACACATGAATTCAATGGGAAACTGTAGGCATTTTGCCAGTGTGTTTCCAGGTGTATTTCAAGGCGTTTACGCTCAGACGTGTGCCTGAAAAAACTAGTATGTCTAAGAAAGAGTAAATATATCGGGGCTTTACTTATACAGCATACGTTTTAGGACAAGGGCGTCAGAAGATGCGCCAAAATAAGCAAAGTAGTGCGTGCTGTATCTTGCTAGACGTCTTAGGCCTCATTCACATCACGTTTTGGTATTCCGTCAGAGGCATAAGCCAGGAAGACTCCCGACATATCGTACTGAATGACATACGGTGCAATTAGTCGTGTGTATATATATATATATATATATATATATCGCTGCTCCTGTTCTCACTGTCCATACAGTAACACTAACATCGGGAACTTTGCAAAGCCGGGAGTCCCCGGCCACACCCTCCGCAAGACTCACGCCGGTGATTCCGGCTCTGGAGAATCCCCCTGACCTCACTGTCCATATATGGACAATTATGATTGGCGTTCCCCGAGGTATAAGTGTACCTGCAACTCGTGCTATGCAGTGGCATCTGTCACCTGTAGGCTCCCATGTTGAAAAAAAAAAAACATATACCGTGTCTTTTTTTTTTTTTTCCCATCTGCCAGGATGGATTAGCGTTGTCTACTACGCTATTTCATCCTTCAAAAAAAAGGTAATCCGACATATACTAGCCTGTCGTAAACCAAAAGGACGCAGTAATAAAGCCCTATGGACACGCTTATTGTGTACGTCGGGAGCTTTTTTGACGTACATGATAAACATAGGCCAATATTGTGATGTGAATGGGGCCTTAGGCTTTTTTTTTTTTTTTTAAACGGTTTTCTGATAGTCCCTACCCAGTCCCCGATTAGCCAAGCCTTCTTGTCTAAAACAGTTAATACATGTGGTGTCTCAAATTCTGGGCCTTTTTTGAAATCGTAAATCTGCCACATTATTTTAATAAATTATTTCAAGTATTGTATTTATGTTGCATGCATTGGCTTCTATCCCAAAGTAATATTTTTAATAAACGCAGCTTTTTTGGTCCTTGAGGCCGGGTTCCTACGGGCCTGATACGCTGTGTAAAAACACGCAGTGTATCCGACCCTCCGTCGCAGTCCATGTTTGAGAAAGTTCCTGTTGGACTGAAACGTTGCGTCGGTGCCTGTGATTGGCTGCAGCAGTCACATGGGATGCAACATCATCCCAGGAAGCTGGACTGCAAGAAGGAGGGGGTTCTGGGCAAGTGATTTTATTATTTTTTTCCCGTATTTGCGATTTTTGCTTTTTTTTTTTTTGCTGCGAATATGCCGCAAAAGTTGCAACACTTGGCTTTCTGTTCCCGATTTTTTTTTTTTTTTTGCATCCCCATTGAGTTCAATGAGGAAAACCCGCAATGGAAAATCAACAAGAACGCAGCATAAGTTAACCTTCTGCAGAATGAAATTCCGCACCACAGGTCCGTTTTATTAACGTTTATGCTGCGGTTTTTTCTGCAGTGTCGGCATGACATTTTTCTAAATCTCATCCACTTTGCGCTTGCTACGTGGGAACCGGCCTAAAGGGATTTTCCTGTCTTGGACATTTATGGCATATCCACAGGAAATATAACCCTACAAAGAACCTCAACAAACCAAAGAAAAAAGGGGTTACCCACAAAACAGACCACCTATAAGCACAGAAGCTCAGGGAGCACGGCACCCAAAGAAATATATATATATAACTCCCAAGTATTGTAAAAAATAGAAAGCTTTGTCATATGATATATATATATATATCATCATCAATACATGGCATCACAAGAATGAATATATAGAAATAACTAGATAGAGGTCACATGCGGAGAGCGATCAGTTCGGTAAGATGTTAATATACCTAATGGGGGTTAACAGAACAACCCATCTCAAAGATGGCGTAACCACCCCAAACACAACCCCACCATGTAGAAAAAAAAAGAGCAAAGATGTTACAAAATAAAAGTAACCATTACTAGATTCCTGAATGTATAAACGAGGGTACAATATGTAGAATACCACTAATAGAGCGACATGTAAACCGATACCCGATAAAGTGGAGTCAAAAACCCAACCAAATGAATGGCTAGGTGAACAACCAGAAGGATATTTCAAGGAGACGTCCCCGAAGTCATGGTGGGGAAAGGCCGTGTGAGATGTGGCAAAGAGACTGCCTCGACGCGCGTTTCGCCCCGGACCGGCTTCTTCTATCTCTCGTGTTTTTTTTTTTTTGTGTGGGTCTGTTCAGTTCGGGAGATACAAAATTGATATAGGTTTTGTTTTCGCACATTTATGTATATACAGATCAGCTGTCCATATCTCGGTGTTGCCCTTCCCCCACCTCTCCTCTCCTTCTACATGCCCTAGCAGTGCGCCCTCTGCTGTCAGGACACTAAATGTCCTACTCCCTGCTCCTGTATATGAGGAGGCGCGTGCAGCGCAGTCATTATATGGTCTATATGTATTCTATGTATAATTTCTCTGCCATCTCCTGCGGGGAACATGGAGCTTGACCCGGTCGGTTACTGTATACAGCTCCATGTATTTAGCACTGGGTATAAACCCCTGACAACCTAATATATGATAAGCCGACAGCGAAACACGACTGATTATGTATTTAATTTCTATTGTCGCTGCTGCGACTTCTTTTCTTTTTTTGTCCAATTTGCAGTCCCCGAATCCAACATTTGCCTAATTCTGTGCGTCCAACAA
Organism: Rhinoderma darwinii; assembly: GCF_050947455.1. NCBI lineage: Eukaryota > Metazoa > Chordata > Amphibia > Anura > Rhinodermatidae > Rhinoderma > Rhinoderma darwinii. The sequence continues at coordinate 20,857,608 of NC_134687.1, read as the reverse complement.
ACAGGTGAATGAGGGAAATTTTCACGTTAAAAAATATTAAAATTCATAGAAAACGTCCCCATGTAAGTAGCTGTATAACACGCCGCCGGTCTCGTGTGTGGCGCCACTAGCATCACCGGAAATAAAACGAACGGCCGTGAAGAACCTTTTATAAAATCCTTTTTTGTTTTCAGAGCTACAAATTTAGATTCCTTTTGAATTGTTTTTATTTTTTTTATATTTGTGTTTTGTTTTTGTTTGTTTTTTTTAAAGTTTTTTTATGTTTTATACCTATGTTAGAGAGTTAAGCGTAGACATGCGGGGAAGGCGAGTATTAGTATTCCGCTCATCTCTGCGCTCAGGATTGTGCCCATAAAACTGAAAATTGAAAAATCAAATAGGAATGCAATTACATTTTGTAGATATATATTTTTTGTGCGCTCATAAAGCGCGAGTTTAATGGCAGTCACACCGCTTCCCTCAATGTGGAGCTGAATAAAAAGGGTATTGTAAAAGCTGCAGGCAGGACGTGTTTAATATTGAGAAATAGTAAGGCGATGGGGGAGGGGATGACGCATGGGCCATACTGGGACCAAACATGCTTAATATCCAATGCATGTATCCGGGTACGTTCGCGTGATTTTTTACAACAGGGGTCCGATGTTGAAACCACATTCACTGTACGTCGTCCCGTTCGCTCCATGCAGCCAGGAAACAGTTTGACACATCCCTCGCAACCGCCCCCCCCATTAAGTTACCACAACGCATTTCAGTCAATGGTGACGCTGCAGGGTAGTGAACACTTGCTGCTGAATTCCCCCGCAGTCTACATATTAAGGCCCCGTGCACAGGACCGTGCCCGTAATCGCGGCCCACGATTGCGGGCAAGACATCTGCTGACGGCCGCCCACGTTTTCGGGCCGTGCTCCCATACAAAGTAAAAAACGAAAGCACGAACATGCTCCATAATTCCCGGCACAGTTCTGCGGCACAGACACCCATCCTTACCGATACAGAAAGGTGTTGAATGAACTGAATGGGTCCGTAAAACCGCAGACCGGTTTATGGTCGTGTGCGTGGGGCTTAAAACTGGGGGATCCTGTGATCATATTTTCATGAGGAGAGACCCTTCTAAAAAAAATGCAATGTCCAAAGCCGCCAACCCCGTTAATGTGCCCAAAAAGTGATCAGTTTTAACTATTTTTTTTTTTCATGGGGGCATATTACTTTCTGAGCGCTGTTACCCCTCTACATGGGGGAGTCACACCAGTCAGACCCCTCCATTCTGACATTTGCATATCGGTGATAATCCACCAATGGCCATAATGAGACACCCCTTTAAAGTGGAACTATCGTCTCCTGACGTGCCTATTTTTGTAAATTTGTATTCCCCATGCAATAACCATTCTGGAGCATCTTTTCTTAGGACTCTGTCGTTCCTCTGTTATTCCTCCTGGAAGTTTATGAATAAATTAACATCTGGCTGTTACCAGTTGGGGATTTGTTCCTACACAGACTGACACTGTCCATTCAGGGCTGACCATGAGACTGTGCAGGGTCACACTACTTTGACAAGGGGAATAGTAACACCCAGTTGTCCATTTATTCACAAGTTTCTAGGATTAATAACAGAGGAACGGTACAACGCACAGTATTCAGAACAGATGTGGAATGCGAGTATTTACTAAAATAACTTCTAGGAAAATTTGGCAAATGCTCTCCAATTTTTTTGTAACAATCCGTTTATAAGAAGCCGCACCAGGTGTGAACCACCAGTTAATAGAGAGTAGTAAGGCCCTATGCACACGACCGTAAAATAGCCTGTAATCACCCACCAGAATTACGGGTCCATTCATTTCTGTGACCGTCGGACCCCTTCCCGTATGTCTAAGGGGAGGGTGTCCGTGCCGTAGAAACCTGCCGATGAAAATAGGACCTGTAACTTTGGGCACGGTCGTGTGCATGAAGCCTAAGGGGAAGGGAAGAGATAGGACACTGTCCTATATTTACTAAAAAAGACATGTCCGGACCATCAACCACTCCACTACTTTTAGCAAAGATCCACTGTCAGGTGAAGGGCCGAACACCAATAGTGAAGACTTGTAGGTAGTGCCGCACCCAGTCCTCCTGTAGATAGTGCCGCACACAGTCCTCTTGTAGGTAGTGCCGCACACAGCCCTCCTGTAGGTAGTGCTGCACACAGCCCTCCTGTAGGTAGTGCCGCACACAGCCCTCCTGTAGGTAGTGCCGCACACAGCCCTCCTGTAGGTAGTGCCGCACACAGCCCTCCTGTAGGTAGTGCCGCACACAGCCCTCCTGTAGATAGTGCCCCCTTGACATCATCGCAGGGATCCTGTCTCCGGGTCTTATAGGCTGCAGGCCTAACATGGCCTGTTGCCTAGTGAATGGCAGAGCAGGGAGCAGGCTCCCTGCTCCTTCATAGTATTCAATTGTATCCTGAATGTGGCAGTCACCCAGGGATCCGGAGCACTGGGCCGAAAATCCGGGGCCTCTGCCATGGATGCCTGGTGCTAGCGGAAAACTGGCATCTGCGGTCTAGCTTTGGACCGCGGTCTGCCGGTTGAGGACCCTTGGTTGACACCCACTGGTCAACAGACTGAAGGAGCCCTTCCAGACGTGGTGGTTGATACTGCAGCTCATCCCGAACTCCGTCTCATTCACTTGAATTTGGCTGAGTTACAATACTAGACATAGCCGTATATATACTACGGGGGTGTATAGATGTGGGGGGGGGGGTCTGAGGGTTAGTCCCCCACTAATTACACATTTGATTATTGAATAAGCCATGAGTGTAAATCCTGGAAAACCCCTTACTCCTGCTAGAGACTATTATTTTTTTCTTCTTGAGTTGCTTTTTGACTAGTTTGTGCTGGGATGACGCATTTGCAGTTCCTGAACATTACCACTAGATGGTGCTAACGTCCGTCCTTCTAAATATTGTATAAAATATCTTTCTAATATTATAATCTCATCTATAATGGCCATAAGTATATCTCTGCAAATAGACCTGAACTGTATTTAAGTGAGAATCTCTTATTAAACTATTGCATTTTTTTTTCACTCCCCCCCCCCCTCCCCCCTCCCTTCAGTTCTTTAATTATCTGTAATGCTTTCTGCACAAAGTAAGACTTGTCCTGCCAATTATCCAGCTAATTATGTAATAGGATGGGGGGAAACTGCATCCCGCACAGTAGAAGTCTCTGCCTAGCCGGCTATTGTAGGTCAATGTACTGTACAGGAGGGAGCGGCTGAGCCACAGCCTGTAGTACGGACACATCCATATCTGTATCATTGAAGAACCATTCCCTGTAAGCATTTGCCTTGTCGATTTCCTAAAACATGAATGTGTCAACTCTGTTCACAGCTTTTTACTGCCGCACCACTGAAATAAACATGAAATCCCTCTTGAATAATGTTCACACCGGGTTTGTGCGCTCCTTCTCCCGCAGGTATCGTGTCCAGATCAGGAACGCTGACATACGAAGCCGTGCATCAGACGACGCAGGTTGGATTGGGACAGTCTCTCTGTATCGGTAGGTACTGTGAGCTTTGTCATCGGGCAGGAAGTTTAATGACGGCACCAATAATTCTCATCGACTGGAGATGAATCCTGTAGAAATAGTCACCAGCGAGCGGATCAGGGAAAACCCTTTAACTGGCGTTTTAAAATATACTAAACGATTCTCGCGTTATATGATAATACGTTGTTTGTTATTCCAATATATATATATATCTCTAGTTATGCTGCTTTTTTTTTTTATCTCAAATTTGGAAGCTACAATTGTATAAAATGTCTTTGTATGCTGTAACTGGAAATACGAGGCCAAACCTGAAAAGCCGTCCCAAACCATTATCCCTTCCACACCAATTGTTCTAGTAGTTACTATGCACGCCGGTAGGTAGCGTTCTCCTGTCCTCTACCAAACCCAGATACATGCATCAGACAGTCCGATAGTGAGATTCATCACACTGCTCCAGAGTCCAGTGACGACGTGCTTTACACCACTCCAGCCGCCGCTTGGCATTGTGCATAGTGATCTTGGGCTTGAGTGCAGCACCAAGCAAACCCATTTCATGAATCTCCAGACGCACAGTTCTGGGGCTGATGTCCCTTCCAGCGGCTGTGTGAATCTCTGTAGTGAGTGACCTAACGGAGGATAGGCAGATCTAGCGGAAATAATAGCACTTACAGGTGACAGGGGCAGATATCACTGATGAGATGATGATACTTACAGGTGACCAGGGCAGATCTACCAGATAATAATAGCACTTACAGGTGACTGGGGCAGATATCACTGATGAGATGATGATACTTACAGGTGACCAGGGCAGATCTAGCACATAATACTTACAGGTGACCGGTAACACCAATGTTTGCCTATGGAGATTGCTTGGATGTGTGCTTGATTTTAAACACCTGTTTGCATTGGCTGACACCTGATCTCAATAATTAGGAGAGGAATTCATATACTTATGGCCATATAGTGTATACGTCTATTTCAGACACTGCTGCACCTTTCCAGCATGAATCTAGTCTTCTCTTGGTAACTGGGGTGTCCTCTTCAGGCTCTATAGTTTCCCAGACCCATGACACCCCCCCCTCCCCCCCATCTACACACTCTGACACTGGCTTCTTGTACTGTGCACTGTCCCTTTTAATTTATTGACTCTACCAGCACCCACCTCTCCTCCTTGTCTTGTGGTTGGTTTTTGACATCCGGATTGTTTCGTCAGTCTCTTCTCTTATTTACAATGGTCCTTTAGGTAATTTACCTGCTGCTCTGTCCCCAATTATAAAGAAATGTGAGCCGCTGTTAATAAGCCGGTTCCCTGTCCCTGTCACTGGCGTCTGCGCGGCGCAGATCACGTTGCCAGCGACGTTTAGGGGAGCGACAATTGATTTTCTTTCAAAACTTGGTTAATTGGATGTTATTGTTTTTGGTTGTTTTTTTTAGAACTGGTTCATGAACAGATACGTCTCGCCTCAATAAGATCTCTTTAATTTTTCTTAAGCCACTGAGGAGATGTAAAAAAGCATCAGGATGTACATTATTCCTTACAGTACACACCTCAGCTGCTGCAGAACCTCCATTTTTAAAGGAAGGCAGCATTTCAGGTGAATCACTGATTAAAAAAATAAACCATAGTAAATTATCCAAAGTGTGGAGGATCCCACCGTAACTTCAAAATTCTAATTACCTGGTCCCTGCAGTTTTGAGGATCTATGGGAGCAAACTGTAGACAGTCCCTGCAGCCTGGCTGTATGTTCAGGTCATGTCCTGGGAAGCTGTGCAGTGAATAACTCTCTGCGAGCAGGACCTGAGCGTGCGAGGAGAATATAGCGACCTGCAGGAAGATCATGGACCCGAGGGAGCAAGGTAAGTATAACTTTGAGGGCGCTTCCCGGAAAAATCAAAAAATTTTAGGTCCCTTTTAAGCCTAATTTGTCATCCGGTGTCAGTTTACTTGCACTGAACGATCAAACGTAAACATTACACATTATTATTTTTTCCAAACATTTTATTGAAAAGTAACAAAAAGGTACATACAAAAAGAACACAATAAATGCAAGGTATACAAAGTAACAGGTGTAACAAATACAGCCATTAGTCAGCATATAAAAGTACAGGGGGTCTCAAATGTAACAGAATAGACCAAAGTTGAAGTTATCCCCTGTGTACTGTAAGGTATGTGAGAGGGAGGAACACCACGCACCCCATACCGTCTAAAAATTATCTGGACAGCCAAGATTTTTAGCTAAATGTAGTGTTGACCATATTCTTCCAGAAGTGCGGGAAGGTTGTCCCGGTCCCATCCACCTTCTAGCAATCCCCTTCCGTGTGAAGAATAGAGCGCTTTTTAAGAAAATGGAAGTGTGATGCGCCCACACCTCCTCATCCAGTAGACTCTATAAACCCACCACTGGGGTAAGAGGTATTGGGTGTCAGAAAGCACCTTGGCCCAAAAGGCAGAAATGATTGAGCAGCGCCAGACCAGGTGGAGGAAATCTACTCTCAGATGGACCTCTAAGGCAATCTGTAGCAGGTATTCTACCCCTCTTACGGAGGTGGACCGCATTGGTGGATCATAAATAGTTGGACCATTTTAGTTGCTGCTGGTGACTCATACAGATGTGACTATATTGCTGCCGCCTATTCTTCAGTGTCCAACGTAGGGCTGAGGTCTTTCCATCGAGTTTCTACCAGGAGCTCCATGACTATTAGTTTAGCCGAAATCCAGTGCATATATCGGCCTGAAATCAGACCATTCGGGCCCTGTGTACACTAGTTGGTGGGTAAGATGTGACAATGGGGTTTGAGTTATGGATCTGCGTTCTTAGGGCATGACCTAAATCTAGATCTCTGTAGGACGCTGATCTAGGTAGATGAAATTGCATCTGTAGTTCCTGAAAGGAGTCTCTGAATATGTTAAGCCTAAAATATAGCTGAAATATTAGACCAGAGTTTAATGCAGACACGACTTCCGCGCCATAAGGCTGCTATCGTCAGCAGTAACTGGGCGGACCTGTCTCCTGGTATCCCAATGGAACACGCATAAGTATCGAGTCCTTTTACGAGTATTTGCTTCCTCTGCTTTGCTTGGTGGTTATCTTCCTGGCACGGTTTATACTTTTGATTTGCTATACGTTGTATTGGTATGGACTCTCAAGAATGGTCTCCTGATAAACCGCACTTACGGGGAAACCCATCAGAAAAGTGTGGGGTGACGTTCTTGTATGAACTCTTGATAGACCCTGACTGTAGGGCTTCTCGGCATATGTAGGGATATTTTTCTTTTCTTCGTGGGCCACCCGGGTGATTATTTCACTTGTCCCGAGGATTTCATGTTTCAGGGCTATTAAGGGTTGAATAGGGCGCACACCCTTCCCCCTCCACATTGATTACACCGTTTGGTTTTTAAGGTCCACGTATGTGCTTCATTGATTGACATACAACATATTATTTGGATGTGTAAATCCTCTGCGTTGTGACGATACCCTTGATTATAGGTTTTCTAAAGCAGAGATAGTCCAAAACGCTGCGTCCTGAGATTTCGTTAAAGGAGAATTCAGCTATCCGGCCATAGAAACCGTTTCCAAGATACGTTCACCCATGAGTGCTCAGAGCGTTAGGAGACCACTCTGATACACACATTGTAACTATAACAAGCTGAGCACCTGTGTCCATCACATCTCTGCAATCTTGAAAACTATGAGGAATTGATGCAGAATGGGAACATTTTGTTTTCGTTATACAAAAAAATGTACCTTTTTTTTTTTAATTTGCTGAAATCTTTGTATACCCTTCGATTTCCAGGGCATTTCTCGGCATGATTATAACTTAATTCCGTTTGACGATCTCTCTTTCTGTCTTTGAAGGTATCGGCGGAGACCCATTTAACGGAACAAATTTTATTGACTGCCTCGAGGTCTTCTTACACGACCCGAAGACAGAAGGTATCATTCTAATCGGTGAGATTGGTGGCAGTGCTGAGGAAAATGCTGCTGAGTATTTGAAGGAACACAATACTGTAAGTATCAAAGTTCAATTCTGAGGAGCACTGGATAATTGTGTTCTCTCATATTTGGAAGGAGAACTAGCGGTTCAGGCAATGTTACAGGCCATGTACAGCTTCCCATATATATATATATATATATATATATATATATATTGTAGTTTGCTACAATGCATCGAAAACAAAAAATATTAATTAATTTGATTTCGTGTCTCCATGGCTACAGACTACAATTAAACCCTGTGTAGTCTGATCCTGCAGTCACGCTCCTTCCATCTATCCCCTGCTTTTTGCTAACCTGCCCAAGTTGGTAAGAATTGGGGGACAGAATGTCTGTGGTGGGAAATCTGCTTTAAAGGAACATTTAAATGTAGGAACACCAAACTGAAAACCTTAGTACTTCCTCCCTTTAACCCCTTTAGGACTGAGCCTGTTTTGGTCTTGTGGACACAGATGATTTTTTCAAATCTGACATGTCACTTTATGTGGTAATAACTCCGGAATGCTCTTACATATCCAAGTGTTTCTGAGATTGATTTCTCATGACATATTGTACTTTATGTTAGTAAAAAAATTTGGTTGATTGCCAATATTTGTGAAAATTTGCAAAAATTAGCATCTTTCTCATTTTAAATGTATCTACTTGTAAAACCGATAGTAATTCCACACAAAATAGTTACTAATTAACATCCCCCATATGTCTACTTTATGTTTGCATCGTTTTTTCACCTCCTTTTATTTTTCTAGGACGTTACGAGGCTTAGAACTTTAGCAGCAATTTCTCACATTTTCAAGAAAATTTCAAAAGGCTATTTTTTCAGGGACCAGTTCAGTTCTGAAGAGGCTTTGAGGGCCTTCTATATTCTAAACTCCCCATAAATCACCCCATCTTCAAAACAGCATTCAGAAAGTATTTTAACCCTTTGGGCGTTTCACAGGGGTGAAATTTACAAATTACACTTATTTTTTTTTATTTTTTTTGCCGAGATTCATTTGTAATACTTTTTTTCCTTTTTTGTTGTCTGTAACTCAGAAGGTTTAACCCGGGAAATGCAACTCCATATTTATTGCCCAAATTCTGCAGTTTTTCGAAATATCCCACATGTGGCCCTAGTGCGGTAATGGACTGAAACACCGGCCTCCGAAGCAAAGGAGCACCTAGTGGATTTTAGGGCCTCCTCTTTTTAGGAATATATTTTAGGCACCATGTCAGGTTTGAAGAGGTCTTGTGGTGCTTGAACAGTCGAAACGCCCAGAAGTGACCCATTTTGGAAACTACACCCCTAAAGGAGTTTTTCTAGGGGTCCAGTTAGAATTTTGACCCCCACAGGGTTTTTTTTGCAGAATTTAGTGGAATTAGTCTGTGTAGATGAAAATCTACTTTTTTTTTTTTTTTTTTTTTTTCTTTTATCTGCTAAAACATCTAATTTTTTTCATTTTTACAACGAATAAAGGAGAAAAAGAACCCCAACATTTGTAAAGCAGTTTCTCATGTGTACGGCAATACCATATATGTGGTCATAAACTGTTTGGACCCACAGCAGGGCTCAGAAGGGAAGGAGCGCCTTTTGAATTTTGAAGCGCAGATTTTGCTGGAAGTTTTCGTTGCCATGTCGCGTTTGCAACGCCCTGGAGGGACCAAAGCAGGTGACCCCATTTTGGAAACTACACCCCTCAAGGAATTTTTTTTAGGGGTATAGTCAGCATTTTGACCCCACATGTTTTTTTGTAGAATTTAGTGGAATTGTGCAGTGAAAATTAATATCCACATTTTTGTCCACTAAAATGTTGAATTTCTTAATTTTCACAAGGGATAAAAGAGAAAAAGCCGGCCAACATTTTGTAAAGCAATTTCTCCCGATTACGGCAATACCCCACATGTGGTCATAAATGTTTTTTTATTAGAAATGAATTAACCCTTTCAGGACTGATCCTTTTTTTGCTTTTACGCTTTTCGCTCCCCATCTTCCAAGAGCCAAAACTTTTTTTTTTTTTGGTCGATTGAGCGGTCTGGGGGCTTTTTTTTGGTACAATTTTATGATACATACGACTTCTTGATCGCTCTAAAAAAAAAAGTAAAAAAAAAATGTATAAAGTAAGTGAAGGTGACCAAATTACAGCGATTTGGGCGTTTTTAAATTCTTTATTTCTTACGGAGTTCACAGTGCGCAATAAATTATGTTTTACTTTATTCTGCAAGTCGGTACGATTACGGCGATACCATATGTATATAGTTTTGGTTGGTTTTGTATTTTTGCAGCGTTTGCACAATAAATTAACTTTTATAAAAATGAATTTTTTTGCCACCATATTCTGAGCGATTTTTTTTTTTTTTTTTACTTTTTTTTTTTTCCAGTCAAAACAGTGTAAGGGCGTTTTTTTGTGAGACGCGCGTTAGTTTTTATTGGTACAATTTCGGAGTACATGTGACTTTCTGATCACTTTTTATTCTATATCTTGGGAGGCGTGGTGACCAAAAAAATAGCGATGCTGACATGGTTTTCAGTTTTATTTTGCTGTGTTCACCGTGCAGGAACAATAACATTATAGTTTGGGTCGTTGCGAACGCGGTGGTACCAAATATGGTTGTTTTTTTTAACGGTTTTAATTTTTTTCCCTATAATAAGAGACTTATTATAGGAAAAAAACAACTTATTTTTAGCCTTTTTATAATTTTTTTTTTTTTTTTTTACTTGCAGCAATGATCGCTGCCAGAATACTAGTACCTAGTAGTGTAATGTATTCCAACTGTCAGTGTGACATCCGTGACACTTGTACCTAACCTGACGAAGAGGCCGGTACGGCCTTGAAACACATTGTTGTTGTTGTTGTTGTACAAATAAAAGCCATTTCCAGTACAGCTGCGCCCTCGGATATTCCATTTTTTATCTCCCTATCTCCTGGATCTACATAGTGGATTTTTACCAATCTTCAAACCGGAATTTGGGCTGCAACTGTCTCTACCTAAGTCTAACTTGGACACGCACCTTGGGATGTTATGCTCCGAGCATAACAACATCAGGTCAGCACAATTGACCACTTTTTTCCTTTTGTTCTCACCTAATACAGGCTCATGCACTATGTGCGCTTTGTTTCCTTTTTCCCTATAGCGTGATCCGTCACTCTGACAGCCTATGAGGACCAGCCAGAGGCTGGTCCCTATATGCTTCCATACATGGCAGACCCGGAGGCCGTTGTCTGGCCTCCGGTTGCCATTGCATGGGGGCCGCTAATGTGCTACAAACCCCCTAAAGCAGCGATCGCAATCGATCGCTGCATTTCAGAGGTTAATTGGCAAAATCAGCAGCGATGATCGGCAACTCTGAAGTGTCAGCTGTCGGGGACAGCTGACCTCCCGGTTCCTGATGCACACTGTCACCAACCGTGTGCATCAGGAACGACCAAGTGGCTTCTTGTCGCTAAGACAGGAAGCCTATCAGGACCAGTGGGACCGTGCAGGAAGTAACCTCCCGCGACGACATTTAGTTACGGAGTCGTGCAGGTAGGGGTTAATATCCTCCTCCTTCTTTTGATCTTGTCCTATATAAAAAAAAAAAACTGTAAGGGCTCATTTAGATGAACGTGATATACGTCCGTGCAACGCGCCTGATTTTCACACGCCTCGCACGGACCTATATTAGTCTATGGGGCCGTGCAGACAGTTCCGTGATTTTTACGCAGCGTGAGTCCGCTGCGTAAAACTCACGACATTTCCGTTCTTTGTGCGTATTTCGCGCATCACGCACCCATTGAAGTCAATGGGTGCGTGAAAACCACGCATGTCACACGGAAGCACTTCCATGGGACGCCTGTGATTTGCGCAACAGCAGTGAAAGTATGAAAAACAGAAAAGCATCACGTGCTTTTCTGTTTACAAACATACAGAGTGTCATAATGATGGCGGCTGCGCTAAAATCACGCAGCCGCGCATCATATGGTGATGACACACGGAGCTGTCAAGTGCCTTTTGCGCGCGCAAAACGCTGTGTTTTTTGCACGCGCAAAACGCACACGCTCGTGTGAATCCGGCCTAAGACCTATAGAAAGATTTCTGTAGCCTAAGAGAACATCCAACCCTTCTCCACCGCACAAACCTCCAGATAAGAGCCGTCTGACTGTAAGGCATCTGGCTGTAGCAGGAGCTCTCCCTCACTGTTATATCAGCAATGGAAAACCAGGCACGCTAAGCCTCTACTAACACCTGTCAGACTAAAAAGGAATTTATCAGGAGAATATTTATGCCGGTGTTTTCTGCGAGATTTCTAAAAGACTGTCTCAGTCTGCAGGAATATTTTGGTGGTTCCAGGAATAAACGCTGTGGGCGACAGGTTTTTCTTTTTAAGGAGTTGTCTCCGGGTTACAACCCCTATATATGCCATCCCAGGGCATGTGGATAGGGGTTGTTATCATTAGACGACCCTTTTCAGTTTATTGCTTAGATGCCTTAAAGGGGTATTCCCATCTCTGTATATCCAGGAGGAGGCAGATGTTCACTACATTCACTTCTATGTGAGTTACTGGAACAGCCGAGCAAGCTGTGCAGATGCCGTAATTGTCTGAGATGGGGAGACCCCTTTAGAGCTGTGACTGGTGGGGGTCCGTGCACTCGTCTTTTTCCACAGCTCCCATTTATCTTTCTGTGGAGTGACCTCACATTCACACCCGGCTCTCCCTAAAGAGCTTGTTATCCGGATTGTTAGGTTCCCAGTAGTTGTAACCCCCTTAATGGCATGTCTAATTCATACCTCATGAAACTTGGTCATACTCTGGAATCCCAAAATTGCAAGACCACTCTGCAATAGTATTGTTTTTGTCCTTTTTTTCTACAGGATTAGAAACACATGGCGGCACAGACTGAGGAGATCCAAGTATAACCAGCGCCATGGTCTTAAAGGGGTTGTCCAGGATTAGAAAAACATGGCTGCTTTTCTCCAAAAACAGTGCCACATCTGTCCACGTGTCGTGTCTGGTATTTCAGCTCAGCTGCTTTCACTTTGATAAGCTGCAATACCACATATAACCCGTGGACAGGTGTGGCGCTGTTTTTGGAGAAAAGCCGCCATGTTTTTCTAATCCTGGACAACCCCTTTGACCACGGTGCCGGTTACACTTGGATCTCCTCTGTGCCTTAAATTACTTCCTGCCCGATGGAAGAAACAAGTTGCGAACCATTGATCACTCCGTGTTAATGACTTCTGAGGGCTGAGAAGCCGCTGCTGTATTACTACTAATGAATAAATAATTTAGATGTTTCCTATTTATTTTTTTTAACGTTTCTGCTCCTGCCTATTGATTTTATAGCGTCTGGCTTATTTAGCATGATTTATTTTTTGTTCACGTCTATTTGCAGCTAATTTATTTATCTGTAAAGACTCTAAATGCACAAAATGAACCCCCGGTAATACAAAAAACTAAATGGATGCATGAAGTTAGTTCTTCGGCTTATCGCGTTGTAAGTGAGGTGGGGGGGGGGCTTGTCTATAAAGTATGCGGGGAATTATAGATGGGTTATTCCTTGATTAGGATTGTTGCTGCTTCTCCTTCATCAGTTTCCGGGTGGTGTTCGCTCTCACACGGGTTTGACATCTGCTCGTCTCTGTCCTGAGGTGGTTTCTTCTTTCCATGAGGCCGAGTCGTGTGAGAATAAACACTGCAGATTTCCCTGGGCTCTCGCTGTACTACAATTATGCCCACTTATTCCGCATTGATCGCAGACTTTGAAGTCATGTCTCCCCCCCCCCCCCCCCCCCAAAAGCAAAACGTGTATTTAATATGTTGCTCCCTAGCAGTATTTTGCAATGGTTTAGTGGTAGGGGTGTCTTGCTGGATGACAACCACAATGTATGAACGTAGTCTTGCACTCCCGCACGTTTAGGCTAGGGCTACACTGAGACTTTTTGTATTTCTAAAGCACGCCATTTTTATTTTTTTGTGTTTTTGCCCATATAATGCAGCATAAGCTACCTTATTCTATAATAGAGGCTCCTGTGTATGCCTGGGGTATGCCTGTTATAGTTAATGTACCATTTATGGGTTGTCTCCCATCTTTAATTCCTTCTTCCCCTCTGATATGGTTCCGCTAATTCAGCCTACATTTCCCATGATACTTCTGGCTTTGCAGAGGAGGTGGCGTATCACCATACTTTCCTACCCAAGTTCAGCATGTGATAGGACAGAAATTCATGTTACTGATCTAAAGCTGCAGAGCCTTAGTGTATTCCTATGCGATGCAGCTTCAGCCTGTCTCCCTGTCTTCTGCTTGTGATAGGTTTCTCCATCTCAGTCAGCCCTTTACAAGCAGCATGCAGTGAGGAGCATCTCCTAGAAATACACTGGACTCTCGACACACGCGCACACGCACGCGCGCGCGCGACTCGGAGTTTTATAACTTTGCAGCTAATCCTTGCATGGACTCTCCTAGTATACCTTCACTCCTGCTCCATTAGAAAGGGCAGAAATCTCTTCACCACTATAGGGATGGGGGGGGCATACAGAAGAACAAGGAGGGTGGGGAGGGGTCTCAACGCTGCCAAGTCATATACAGAGAAGAAACTGACCACATGACACCACTGCCCATAATGACATGGTTCAAAATGTACAGATGCAGCTGAGCTGGGAAGAAACAAATGACACTGCTAGAATATTGCTGCTGAGTTAGCATTATATGTGCAACAAAAAAAGGTGCTACTTAATAAGTGAGTTTAACTATTGAGTGACTGTTGCAGTATACAAGATTGCATGCAACTAATTGCTTTCATTTGGACTGCAGTTCTAGCTCAATAGACCTTTGGTCTGCACTGTGACTGAAAAACTCATCCGTGATATTGCACGGACTCCTATAAACCCATAACTTAAAGGAATTGTCTCACCACAGAAAATCCCTCTTAATATGGGAGTCACAGCAGTGATCAGCTGAACATCAGAAGTCCTACACCCCCGGCAAACCGCATATATTTCCCATATTACATGGCTGCCATTCAGATAAATGGACGGCTCGAGTCTACTAGAGCGGGGACCCCTGCTTGTTAACGGCTCTTCACTCGTAGTCCCCTCTATGATCATAAACCATATAATTTAACTACTTCTGCACTGATCTGATATATGTCTTTATAGGGGTGCAAATGAACCTGCTTTCCTAGACACCGTTGTGGAAGATGATAAAATTCTGTCTTCCTGCAGCCACCACTAGAGGGCGCTTACTGTGTATCCATCTATTGAGCTCTATGACCGCTGTATTTATCTGCATTTAGTAAACTCCCCCTAGTGGTGGCTGCAGACAGAACTTTATCTTTGTGTGAAGGGGAGCAGGGGATTTAATGCTCTGTATTATAACATTTATAGTGGATTTAGGTAGAGTTACGCTTTAAGATTGCATCAAAGCTGTGGTTAATTGTAATCTCTCATGACTCGGCACAGTTGCAAAACAAACTCTTACCATTTACTCTTAGAGCATGATTCAAGTTTTTTTATTTTTTTTAACCCTTTTCCTCTGTATGCAACAGGGTTCTAATATTAAGCCTGTGGTGTCCTTCATCGCTGGCCTGACCGCACCTCCCGGCAGAAGGATGGGACACGCTGGAGCAATCATTGCTGGTGGAAAAGGTGGAGCAAAAGAGAAGATTGCAGCTCTGCAGAGAGCCGGAGTAGTTGTCAGTATGTCTCCCGCCCAACTTGGAAGCACCATGCACAAGGTAGAAACGCGTGATCCTCCCCCACTCTCTGCACGAACTCACACGTTCAGCGTTGATTGTTTTGTCGATGCCTCGTACTCCTCCGCTCTTCTGGCTGCCACACAGGACTTGGGTTTTATTTTAGTTTTACCTTCACCCGCCGGCTCCTTAAGAGCCGTCAGAATAGTCAGCCGGGCCGCACGTCCCCTCTTTTTTAAAGCCCTTGTCGGAGAAAAGCGCTATTCAGTGTGAGCCAGACGTAATTGTTTCGAATTAAAATTGAATTTGGCACAGTAGCAAGCAAATGGCAAAAAAGAAAAAAAAATACAAACCCCCCCCCCTCTATATTACAGCACAGCTGTCAGGAAATGGCGCACTAGTCGCGCTACTTGGGGAAACATTCATTCTGAAATGTTGGAAGTATTTCAAAGCTGAGGACGGCTTCGGTTTTTCTTTTTAATAACGTGTGATTGTCATATTCATCCGGAGTGTGTTCTCTAGGTGATCGTCTGCCTCGTTATCTGTTTGCAGCACAATATTTCTGTAGATTTTTTTTTTTTCTTTTCTTAAAATAGCAACTTACCAGGTACTCCATGTACAATAAAGGCAAAGTAGCGCCAACCCTGCACATCTACTAATATAGGAACGCTCTCTTAAAGGGCTTTTCTCCATCGCTTATTTATGACATAGGATATAAAAGAACTGAATGTGTCCTTATGGACAAGAATTGGCTGCACCCTTAAGGGGTTAATTAGTGTGGTACAACCACTTTTTGGAATGCCATAGCCGATCCTGGATGTTTTAACCCTTTAGCGCTATGATCAGCATTGATCATGTTATTTTAAGTGGTTGTACGACAGTAACCCCATGGGCCCGGCCGCTGTAGCTTTTATGGTACTGGCGCTATGTAGTCGAGGTTAACGGACACTCTGCTACAACGGCCAGGATCGGAGATTACTCCGGATTAGCCCCTCAGAATCCGCGGTTAATAGTGACTACTGCATCCAAGCAGTTAGACAGAGGGAGGGGGCTCCCTCTGTCGCCCAATCGTCAACCCCTGCGACGTGATTGCAGGGTACCGATTTGGTTTCAATTGCAGTCAGCCTAATGAAGACCCCTAGGTTTGCCGTCTTTGTACTCCTATTAAGCCCCGTCAGAGTAAAACGGACACCCCTAATGCACTGCAGTACAGAAGTTTTGCAGTGTATTAAATTGGCAATCGCATGGTCAAGTCCCCTGGAGGGACTAAGAAAAAAAAAAAATGAAAGCGTGAAATCAAATGTTTTAAAAAAAAAAACAAATTTTTTTATTAAAAAAACAAAAACCTATAGTGGATATTGCCGCAGTCGTAACTAATGTGTTTATTTATTCTGCATTGTTGCTATTTTTAGTTTTTTTGTTCATCCTGTCTCACAAAATAAAAAGCGATGGTCACATGCACCGTACAACTCACAGCTCCGTCGCTGGCAAAATAAAAATGTGATGGGTCTCTGAATATTTGAGCACTGAAGCAAATGATTTAAAAAAGAAATTCGAAAGCAGAAGAACCTAAAAAAACGCTATGTAAATTTAGTATGGCCGTAATTGTGACGACCCGCAGAATAAAGTTAACGTGTTATTTACACCACATGGTAAACGCCGGCAAAACAAAAGCCAAAAAACAATTGTGGAATTGCTGGTTTTTTGTTTTTTTGTTTTTCCCATCCCTCCTCAAATGTTTCTAAAATTCTTTCCGTATATTAGATGTACCCCAAACTGGTGCAACTAAAAATTATACAACTCGTTTCATTTAGTTGGAATGTGCTGTTCTATCTTTTGTGTTGTTTATGTGATCCATATATGTGGGATTAGTGACTGCCTCCATTTTTTTGTTCTTGCACTCCTCCCATTCTGCCCTGGGTGATTTTAATGTGTTTAGTGCTGGTTCCTACCATCCCCAAGAATATGAAGGCTTTGTCCCTTTTCTGGGTGTATGTGCAGCGTAGGTTCCCACATCATAGAGGTTGCATTGTCGTGGCAGGTGGGCTCACACAATTTGATAAAAATGTGCACTAAGAACCTCCCTATTGTAAGTAGATTCATCAGTAATATTTTATATATATATATTTAGTGGCTTAGGTGGCATTAGTGTTCGCGGTGTGCTGTCGCCATTTTCTTGTGTGTGTGTGTATATAATATATTGGGTATGGAATTAATGGCTTTAAATTAAATAATCCTTCTATAGTGATCGGTTAAAGGGCTTATCTCACTATTATAAATTATCACCTATCTGTACGATGGGTAGTAATTGTTTGAATAGGGTCCCAATCGTGAGAACAGGGGTCCCAAGTGCCCAGTTTAAACAGCGGCGATCACATGTGTGCGCAACTGCTCCAGACATTCTCTATGGGACTCAAGGAGATATCCGACCGCTGTACATGGTCCCAGCAGTGGGACATCTAGCACTCGAACGCTTCTCACCTATCCTGTGATTGTAGTTTCCCATTTAAGAGTGACTTGACGAAGATCTCTTATTTAGAAAGTGGCAAACTAGCTGAAATGGCGTAGTCTACTTTACCATTATACCGGTCGCCTCTTTCTTGCATTAGGAGGGAGCAGGTGCTGACCTCTAATCAAGGCATTTTCATGGTGTAGGGAGTTTCCCAGCAGGGAAGGGGTAACATCGGTCTCCTCGACTCCAGCTTGCATTGACCTAAAAGCCATAACCGCGAGAGGATGCCGGGGCTATATGGAATCGCCATATGGAAAGCCACTCTCTAAGAACAGGAACTCTGGCGCTAGTCTGAGCATGGCCTTCTAGTGAATCTCCACCTTTTTATCATCGTGTAGTTTTTAGCTCCAACTTTCTGTATAGATTTTTTTTTCTGATGCGAATCTCCAAATTGGCAGCATGGACATAGAGTAAAATGATAACCTAAAGCCACCACTAGGGGTACTTTAATATGAATGTCTCAGTTGATAAAGGAGCCCCTCTGTATAATGACATGGGTATGTGATTTGTGAGCGGAGCTGTCGGAGCTTTTCCCTTACACTTGATGGCAGCAGAGTAAAGCTATTCCACGAGACGTTGCCGGCAACAGTCAGATTAAGAGCCAATTTGTAAGGTTTTTGTTACAGCGCCGTGGACGTGTTGTGTGCTAATTTAAGCGAGGTGATTTACCGGGGTTATAGGTGGCAGATCTGCAACTACATGCAAATACCCAAGTGCTTCCATGGAGCGCTGCGCGTGTCCTTCACCTTCCCATATATCAGACGTGTCCCAGAAAGCTCTGATGCATTTGTTTCATCTTTGTGCCCACACTACATAAAAAAAATTACCTGGTGTTAATCTGAAGGAAGTGTTTGCCTGAAGCTTGTTCCATGTCACTAACATACATTATTTATCTCCCCGCAGGAATTCGAGAAGAGGAAAATGCTGTAAGTGCGGAAGGGAAGACAGAACATCCGCTCAAAATCACGTCCTCGTTGTTTCTTTACGTCCAGATCTTGTCTTTCGACAGCAGTGTCTTTGCACAGCCACAAGTGAAGCCATAACTGTTATTTTAGCCTTTCCCTGACATCAAGACGATCTCTGTGTGGATCTGTTCATTAGACTGTACAGCCTTCCTGAATAAATACTTACATTTATTTTGGATCCTAAAACTTGTTCTCTTTTCATTTGTAACCGTGTACGTTTTAGAGTGTGTGTCATTTTTCATAGATCGTAAAATGGAGCGTCATGTAACTTACCAGGGCTATTATTTCTTAGACTACATCAAATGCAAGTTTCCAAGGTGCTCTTTACACTATAGGTCTGGAATACCACAGAAATAATAAAATGTCAGCATGTTAATGTACAGGAAAAGTTTGCAAAACCGCGCCCCCTCTCTGACATCACTTGTCCATTGACTGAAGCTGCATCACACAGACTTCCTGTTCTTCCCACCCCCTGCATTTACACTGCACATCATACTCTTAAGGGCTTATGCAAACGGCTGTACTATTGGAGCCTTTGAAGAGTAGTTTAACGACGACCCCCTCCACCCCCCCCCCCCCAAAAAAAAAAGTTAAAAAAATCCTGCATAAACAGTATTTAGGTATTCTAGTTTTCCCCGTCATGTTTTTTTGGCTTATTTTTCATCAGAATGTATGTCTGTGCTCTCAGTTCCTGCTACATCTCCAGGTATTGAGTGGGCTTGCAGCTTGGTGTGCACCTGTGTTTACTACGGTTCCCAGCATCCTCTGTTTTCCTAAAATCCTCCCAGTAGTTCTATATTTCTCCCTCCCATCCTTTTTTTCCTCCGCCCTTTGCAGCGTGCATATGCTAGTTCTCTCCCTTCCACCCTATCGTACTGTATCCAATCATTGAGTGTACGTACGCCCGCAGAGACATGAGACAGTCAAGTGGTGTTGACTAATGTGCACACCAGCACGTAGCTTCAGCGAGGTAACATCGCTTCAGGGGACTGGCTTGAATACTGAACAGGAATCAAACCAAGCCCCCTGATCGTCTGTGACATAGCGTCCCAACAGGGAGGTAGAAATGGAAGAACTACACAAGTTTTAGCTGTGGGTAAGTACTTCGCAAATGAGAGAGTGCGCTCTTTTTATCACATACTTGTATATTAGGCATGGTTTCAGAACTTTTTTTTTTTAAGGCAATATATGGAGGCAGTATGGCTCCATATTTAGGAACTTTACAGCCCATGCGTGCATGAGCCCTGAGGCTACGAGCTCGCTGCACCATTTTTAACTGCTGCTTGCAATTTGACCATAAGGCCTGATTTACACGAGCGTGTGCGTTTTATGACACTCCGTTTGTATGTTTGTAAACAGAACAGCACGTGGTGCTTTTCTGTTTACATTCAGAGTTTGACAGCTTTTGCGCGAATCACGCAGTTTGCACGGAAGTGCTTCCTTGCGGCATGCGTGGTTTTCACGCACCCATTGACTTCAATGGGTGCGTGATGCGTGAACCGCGCACAAAGATAGGAGATGTGAGTTTTGCGCAACGCACTCGCGCTGCGCAAAACTCACGGACTGTCTGCACGGCCCCATAGCCTAATATAGGTGGGTACGACATGCGTGAAAAGCATGCACGTATATTACGCTCGTGTAAATGATGCCTAAAGCTAAGACAATTAACTGTAAAGGGAGCAGAGAGCTCAGCATTATTTGTATTCTGTGCAGAGGGTGGGCAGAACAGGAAGTCCAGGATGTGCCGCTTCAGCCAATTGCTGTAGAGCAGGAAGTGATGTCTGAGGAGGAGGATCGTTTTGATATTTTCTCCACTGAAAACATGCAGCCGTTTTGTTATTGCCTGTGGCGTTGTGTACAGAGCAACTTGGAAACTTTCACTTGATGGACCAGAGTGAAAGAATGAATGACCTTGTTATGTTACATGACCCGAATAGCTGCTTGAGTTAAATGAAGAATAAAATACTGCGTTTTAACTTAAAAGCTATGTAAACCTTTGCTGTCTATTTTATTTGTTTTATTTTTTTCTTAAACTCCGTTTTGATCATTATTCGGGTGATCCTGTGTGTCCGATGCACACCGGAGCCACTCTGACCACGGCCGTCAGTCAGCTGAACTGACGAGTTGGGGTTGAATCGCTGAGATGCAGTTTTTATGCAAAGTGGATGCCTAGAAGCTGCATCTCAAAAACCAAGCAAAATTTATAATAAAGATATATTAGAAAAAAAAATTAATGCAAACATAAAAAAAAAAAAAAGAAGTTGGTAACGGTTTACTTGGCCTTTTTAAAGGTTTTCCCGCTATATTGCTCTGACATATCAACCATAGAAGTCTGATTAGTTGGTGGCCATCACCGATTCAGAGAAATCTCCCTCTTCCTAGTAGAGAATTGGCACCCTGCCGAGACTGCTGAGCACCCAGGAAAGAAGACTGTGTTTTTTTTGTTTTGTTTTAGACTGTCCTGTCCTGAAGGCCCACATTTCCCTGTCCTTTAAACCAGTTAGGGTATGTTCACACAGGTCTGATATGCTACGTAAAAGTACACCGTGTGTGTTCGACCAAGAACTCGCAAGAAATTCCGGCTGCAAAAAACGCAGCTTTTCATGCGGAATCGCTGCTACGGAAAACTGATAAACAAAACAAGACAATACTTTCACTAGCACTGCCATAGCGACACATCCGTGGTCTCCGGTGATGACACTGTAGTCCACGTGAATGTTTTCTCATCTGATTTTTTTTATTTTCTTTACTCCTGTTCAAATCTCATCAACTTTGCTGCTACTATAAGGGCTTGTCCACACGTAACCGAATTGCAGCAGAAAATTTCTGCAGCAGAAAATTTCTGCAGCAATTCGGTTACGTGTAGACAAACCCTTACATTGGCAGCAGCAATCCTGCAGAAAGTAGAAGTAATTCCGCTGCAGAAAAACCGCATCATTTCCTGCGTTTTTTTTACTGCAGAAAATGGTGCAGAATTTTCCTGCGTTTTTTTTTTCAATGCTGGGAGATTGACGACATCTGAAAAACACAGCAATGCGGTCCACTATCCGCAGCAGGAATGGACATGCTCCGGTACGTAAAATCCGCAATAAAGGTGAATTTCTGCAAGGAAAATTTACGCCGCATGTGGATGAGATTTGTTATATCTCACCCACTTTTTTGGGGGGTAATTTCTACGGGCTGGAAATTTATTGGTAAATATATGGGAAGGGGTCTGTGGGCCATAGAAATGAATGGATCTGTATTTTTTGCCGCAATTACGGATCCGTAATTGGGGATAAAATTATGGTAGTGTGCCTGAGCTTGAAATCACAGCAGATTTTACACGTATTGAATTAGATAAAATCACGTGTTGCTTGATTTACATTTACTGAGGATTTCTCACCTTTTTGATGAGATTTATTAAATGTTTTTTTTTTTTTTGTTTTTTTAAATTGTTAGGTCAAATATAATACAAAGCAAAATACGAGAAATTAAATGAGTCCCAAGAGAAGGTTAAAATGTTTTCTTCTAAAATTTAAAAGTACCAAATGCAACACTTCAGAACCTCTTCTACAAATGGAAGTTTAATGGGAGAAAAGCAACAACCACTTTTAGTTAGAAGTGCACGGTGACCTTTGGGGCCTGTTTGATAAAGAATCGGAGCACTATAACTACTTATCTTATAAGAAAAAAAGACACCGTGACCTTAAGGCTGGATTCACACGACCGTGTTACGTCTGTAATGGACGGAACGTATTTCGGCCGGAACTCCCGGACCGAACACAGTGCAGGGAGCCGGGCTTCTAGCATCATACTTATGTACGATGCTAGGAGTCCCTGTCTCTCTGCAGGACAACTGTCCCGTACTGACAACATGATTACAGTACGGGACAGTTGTCCTGCAGCGAGGCAGGGACTCATAGCATCGTACATAACTATGATGCTAGAAGCCCGGCTCCCTGCACGGTGTTCGGTCCGGGATTAGCGGCGAAATACGTTCCGTCCATTACGGACGTAATCTGCTCGTGTGAATCCAGCCTAAAGGGAACCCGTCATCTACAGGACGTCCTCACTGAGCATAATGTAACGACCTGCAGAAGAGAGAACTTGATCCAGCGCTTGGTTTAAAAGGAAGTAGTATTCCAATTTTATTTTGAATATGTTAAAATCCAATACTCACAAATGGGTGGATGCATCAAAAAGGCCTACAAGTTTTGTAAAAATCACTTGTCCATAGGCCCCGTAGACACGTTCGTCATTACGGGCTTCGTTTCTATGGCCGACGGATACCTGCCCGTGCCGTAGAAACTTTCTAAAAAAAATAGGACGTGTCCTATATTTTTATTTTGCGGACTGTGCTCCCATACTTTAAAATGGGAGCACGACCCGTAAATACGGATGGCTGTCCGCGGACGGCCGTACCTGTAATTACGGGCACAGTCGTTTGCATGGAGCCTTGCTCATGGCGTGTTGTGTGTGTGTGCGCTACAGCTTTCACCTTGCATTTTTATCCGGTAGATTCACAGAAAAATACTCCCTCCATGTCCAATAGCCAGAACGGAGGTGGGGAAAGCTCACAGGTCAACTTTTGGTGGAATCAACTAGGTAACTGAAATGCCACCTAGTTTGAAAAACTTCTGCTCTAGTCTCTTGTGTGCCGTTACGTGGATCCCTGTCTCGGCTTGGACTTTTGGATCGGGGAGCTGGAGGATTCCGCCCCCATTTCTTTGTAATGACCGGCACACTAATTTCAGCGGTCTGCAGGGTTGCCAACCTCCACTTCTGGACAACTGAGCCAAAATTCACGGACAGACCAAAATTTTTACGGACACATTACAAAATCGTTGTCTGCAGTATGCTAGGAGTGACTCCCCAATCACCGCTCCGCTTGTAGCTTTCCCTTTTTTTTTTTTCCCTCCATCTGGCCTAGACCATTGTGATGACTTATTCCACCCACAACGCGTCTCTGCAGAATTTGACACACAGACGTGTTGGTTTCTCGCTTTTCCAGAATCCTCCCCACCTATACCCCATCCTCTAAACAAACTCGTAATCCACAGTGCCCCAGATGGTAATAATGATACCTCAATGCTCAACACAATAAAAGTGCTCCCTCAGTAACCGTGCCCCCTGAAGATAACACCACACACAGCCCCCCTTGTAGATAGCCACACACAGCCCCCCTTGAAGAAATAGCGCCACACGCAGCCCCACCTTGTAGATAGCGCCAAACAGCCCCCCTTGTAGATAGCGCCACACAGCTGCCCCTTGTAGATTGCCACACAGCCCCCCCTTGTGCATAGTGCCACACACAGCTCCCCCTTGTAGATAGCGCCACATAGCATGGAGCTCCCTCTTGTAGATAGCCACACAGCTCCCCCTTGTAGATAGCACCACACACAGCCTCCCTTGTATATAGCACCACACACAGCTCCCCCTTGTACATAGCCACACACAGCTCCCCCTTGTAGATAGCCACACAGTGCCTCCCCTTGTAGATAGCCACACAGCTCCCCTTGTAGATAGCCACTCACAGCGTCCCCCCGCTTCCCTTGTAAGTAGCACCGCTCCGCACAGCCTCGCCCCCCCCCTTCCCTTGTACTTAGTACAAACGGGGTGCAGAGCGGTAGCCTACCGTTACCACTCTCCGCTCTGCCTGACATCCCTCACCGTCACGTGGAGGAGGTGGTCATGCAACAAAGCGGCGGAGGATCACTTTTGAATGGGGTCGGTGACGGCACAGGGCTGCATCAGTGCAGTCACCTGACCTCATGTCAGGTGACTGGATTGGTCCACACCCGGCACCAATCTCACTTGGCAGCGGCCGGCCTGCATATTTTCAGATTCGCAGAATCTGAAAATATGCCTGGCCGCAGCCTACTATTCCTTTGCACTGCACATGTACATTTTGGCCCAAAAAAATAAGACGGTGCTTTTTTCTGCCGGACACTACGGACGACAGAAAAAAAACATCCCTTTTTGCGGACTGTCCCTAAATTTATGGACAGTTGGCAATCCTGGCGGTCTATCAATTATGTGCTAATGTGAACTCTTTATGAGAACTTACATTCAGAGCCCGGGGAGCACTGCCAGAGAGGAGTCTGGCATATACGTACATGAGCTGCCACTAACTCAGCCTGCGCTCTGCCCACTCGCCACTGGTTGACAGATGTCTCGCGATGCACAGTAACAAGGAAATATCTGTTAATCAGAATGGGCGGAAGTAGCAGCAGCTCATGGTTAGCCGTGGAATATAATTTCTCATAATAGGGTAGTACATAAGTGGCAGACTGTTGAAATCAGTCGAGCAGCATAATATGGATGACAGGTTCTCTTTAGAGAGTTCCTGTTTCATTTCTTTCCACCACCCCCATTAATTGTCTATGCAGAGGCAATAAAATTAGTAATAAATATATAATAATTTGTTTTGTTGAAGAAAACTTAGTAGAGGCCTCCATCCATTTCTATTGCACTGCTCAGAATCTCTGCACTCACTGAAAAAAACATGACCTGCCTAAGTAGAGTCGTGTGCTGTTGAACCTTCTCATTTTCCTTTTTTCTCCCCCAACCCAAGAAAGACACGTGACAACCGAGATTGGATGTGAAAATGGGCACAGCAGCCGTTTATTAATTACAACATTTAGAAAAATGCAATTTAATCCGAAACATTCGGATAAATACGAGGAATTCAACCAAAAAATTCCTCCTCTAATTCACATGACCCAACATGGGTCAGGATCAATAATAATAACAACATTACATTAGGGGAAGTCCTTGAAGCCATTTTTCCTGTTTTTACCTTGAGTTAGCCATCCGCAACCACCACCAACTATTTACCTCCCGCCATAAACCAGCTCAGAGGCACCGCTCACCTCTGCAGATGGCTCCAACCACCAGAAGACCACTTCAAAGGGATAACAACCTATGAAGTCTTCCAAATAATATACCTTTCTGGGGGACGAAAACCCCCGATGCGACCCCCCCACCAGTTTGTACCGACCAACCTCAAGGACTCCCCCATCCACAGCGAAACAGGCCTTGACCACTTTAAGCCTGTGAGTCACTCCAAACCACCACCGCCCTTTCAATCCCCTCTGCTAGGGCCAGGATCCACAAATCCATCCCAACCTTGGTAAGATGCACTCCATCACTCCTCCAAAAATTACCTTCTCCTGACACCAAAACCCTGTGACGCACACAAATGCCACCATTCCGGGCCATAAAACGGGACACCGCCCGGTTCACTTTAATACGGGCTTTATTAATCCTATCCACGGACCTTGCCAACCGCCAATGCCTCCTAGGAACTATATCAGACCAGACTACAACTAGGCACAGATATGACACACATAAGCACAAAATATCGTGCTTAATATCCCGCACCAGCTCCCAAAAGGTGGGCACCCCCAAATCATTCCCGCCCACGTGTAACACCAGGACCTCCGGAACCCCATCTAATTGAAAGTATGTCTGAAACTCGGTCAACACCCGGCTCCATAACATACCCCTGAATCCCAGCCAATGTAGGACCGCGTCAGTACGCGGAATATGTAGCTGACGACTATCGGGGCGGACATCCACCCTCAGAGCCCCCCAATGCACATATGAGTGCCCTAACAGCCATACCAGGCAAGGGCGCTGATCTAAAATGAAAAGAAAACAAGCACGCACACACGTAAGCCAATCCACCACGACCACAACAGCACAACTCACCGCCACACAAACCATTAACAGTACAGTACTCATAACAAGTGAGGGCGAACGTAAGTGCGAAACCTGTTGGACTCCCAACGCCAAATACGACGCACACCCTCGTCATCCAACGCCCAGCCTCAGTCGCCGCGCCGATGCGAAACGAATGGGAAGCGTAAGAGATGGAACTGACTCCGACCTCAGCTAAACATACCGCGCAAAATTGATACCTAGACAAGAACGATCCATTTTCATAATGAAGCAATGGCAAATCAGGTCCCCCTACCCATGGCAATCAACAGGACACATCCCCGACCCCGGGAGGGCAAACAACACTATGCGTTTCTCAAGGCCCAATTGGTCCGTCTTGGACCGCCGCATTAACAATTCAAGTCTGCCACCACACAGGCCCGCATCCTCCTGTCTCAAGCACCCCACCCGCGATGTACTAGGAGAAACCAACTCAACTATTCTAAGTGCACCAAAGAATGCGAGAGAAAAAGCTAAACGAAACAGCCTAACTTCAAAAGGCGAAGTACAAACAGACTCAACAGATGTGCCTAAGGAACAGAGGAGAGTAAATGACATGGGCCGCATCTTATCTGATTCCACTCTACCTCGACGCAAACCTTTCAAAGCTTGCCCTACCAAAAAAATCCTCAGTTACATACCGTAAGCCCCGCAACTTAAAACCAAAAGTCAAAGCAGATACGAAACGGTTAACTTTAGCCACAGAAAACCTTGCCTCATAAGCGTCCCCCAGCCAATACAATAATGCCACCAACCTGTTTTGATCCGAGCTGACAATACCCAAACCGCTTACCCACTCCTCCTACTGTCGCCAACTAGCAGAATAAGCTCTCCACGTCGCACTCGCCAATGACCTTCGAATCCAACGTTCCGCGGCAACGAAACCAGATCCCAAAGATGCTCCGGACAAGCCAAACCGATCAGATCCGCTCCCAGCGCCAATTGACGGAAACTATCCCACTGCGAGCGAGAAAGAGCGTCAGCGATACAATTGTAAACACCCGGCACATGCCCTACAACCACCCACGTATTTAATGACAAGCAAACCAGCACCGGGTGCCGCAACAACTGAACCACAGGTGGAAAAGATGCCAAGATGTTATTAATTGCTAATACCACCCCATATTATCACAATGGAAGTGAACCTTTTTATCCCTGAGCCTGTCCCCCCAAATGGTTACAGCTACCACGATAGGGAACAGCTCGAGCAGGGCCAGATTGCGCGTAAAACCACTGACCACCCAGCTTGACGGCCAACTTCCCGCACAACATTGACCCCCACAGTAAGCACCAAAACCGCCCGACCCTGGCGGGGCAGTAAAAAGATCAAGCTCGCACGTATTCCTGCACTGAAGACATCCAGAGAGATCTACCATTGTATTGACCAAGGAAATCGTCCCATACCCTGCAGTCCGCCCGATGTTCTACCCATATTCTCACAAAATGATGCGGTTCTCGCAC
This sequence comes from Rhinoderma darwinii, assembly GCF_050947455.1. Classification (NCBI taxonomy): domain Eukaryota; kingdom Metazoa; phylum Chordata; class Amphibia; order Anura; family Rhinodermatidae; genus Rhinoderma; species Rhinoderma darwinii. The sequence continues at coordinate 20,829,802 of NC_134687.1, read as the reverse complement.
GCCCGCTGTCGCTGCTGCCAAACGTCTGTATAAAATTCTCATAAGCCGACTTAAGATTACGCCGCGTCACCGGAACCTCATGAGGGGGAGGGGGAATAACATAACCAAAACAAAACCCGTCATAAAGTAACTCGGCCACAATCCTATCTGGGTATTCATTTAGATAAGTGGCCATCTTGACCAGCTGAGCTGGATTGAGGAAAGAACTGCTTAACTGGAGCCGTAACCCTTAACCACAAAGCAATATCTTTTTGGTCCCACCTAATAGCCGGCCGAACCACCTTGCGTTGGCGAAATTGCTCGTCATAACGCAATCACGCTTGACGCATCCAAATAACAGAACAGCGCCGAACAGTATACAGGCGCCTTCTCCCCGATCACGCTAGCCAAAATTGCAAAAGCTTGCAACCAATTGACGAACGTCTGCGGGATAAGCCTATACCGCCGACGTTCCTCCTCCTCCTTCTTACTCTCGTCCCGCTTGCCCTTGTCCAAACTGAACTTCGCAAGCGGCAGGAGAGAAAAAAATTTCAACATTCATCTTTCCATATGCGCTCGCGTACCTCCTGTTTAAGGTGAGTCCCTAACGGGCCCTCAAAACAAACATACACCACGAGCCCGATCATCAAGGCAAATTCTATCCCGTCCTTTTGCACCTCAGTTTGAACCGACACCGCAATCGCCTCCCTGGACCAAAGGCTCCCCAACAATGGGACGCGACTGCAATGCCCCCCAATTTCACGAGAACCGTCCAAGACTACAACCGGGGACCCCGCCGGGACTACTGGCGCCGACGCCCTATCTAAACGCCCGACTAACTCACGCAAACAACCCACTAAATCAGCTAAACCGTCACCCCTCGCAGCGCCACTAACAACGCCCGATGCATCTGCGCCACCCATAACACCTGACATAAAAATTGCTGGATAAGGTAAAGAAGGCGTTAAACACTCACCAGGCGCTGTGCTCCTGCCAGCCAGAAAATCCTGACCACGCTGATCCACGTCCAACTCGCCATCTTCCAACTCCTCCATCGCTGACGACTGGCGATCACATCGACATCTGCGACACGGGGATCCTGGAGCGCTGGCGCTATCTGCAGGGGGTATGGCAATATCCACAGGGGGAGGGGTGCCATTTAAAGGGGGAGGTGCTATCTGCAGGAGTTGTGGCACTATCTACAGGGTTACATATATATATGTGTGTTTATATATATGTATATATATATATATATATATATATATATATACAAGATATATATACATATACACATACACACATCTATAATATAGATATATATATATATATATATATATATATATATATATACATATATATATATATACATATATATATAAATTACAAACAAGTGTTTTTATTTCACATTTTTAGTGATTCGCCTTCTCATATTAAAACGTGGAATTAAGTAAACTAATCTAGAAAATGAAAGCCTCATAAGACTTGTAAAAAAAAAAAAAAGAATAAAAAAAAATGTGGTATTAAAAGCACTTGCAAAGATATTATTCAAAAATGGAAAATTTGACCTGGACACAGGAGCATCAATGACCCTTGGTCATGAAAGGGTTCAAGATGATACCACTCTTCGTCATGTGACCGGCTCCGCTGTACTCTATGTACAAGCAGTAGCCGAAGTACAGCGATTACAGAGAGTACAGCGGGGCCGGTCACGCGACGAAGAGTCGTATCGTCATCAAAGGAGACTGCAACTAGACTTCCGGTCCTGCATCAGCGCTATGAAAATCTCAGAATCAGCGTGACGGGGATCGGAATGTATATTAACGAGTGTACCACATGCTGCAGTGACTAGACTGCTAATCGTTTTTCGTCCCCACATAACCCCTTTAAGATCCACTACTGATTGTAGCTTTACAAATAAAACAAAAAAACAGGCAAAATACTCATAAAAGTGTAAAAGAGGCTCTACCCTAAACTAGTGCTTGATTGGGAGCAGCATCTCTGCCTTTTCAGTGTAAAATCATGAGGGTTTAGGACATTTTACAATGTTGCTTCTGTGTCTTGCGTAGAGGAGCCAATTCTCATGTCTAAGTCCCCATGCAAACGACTGCATAATTTGTCCGTAATTGCGGTTCGCAATTACGGACCAATTCACTTCTATTGACCGTGGACACCTTCTCGTATTTTTGCGGGAAGGTGTCCGGGCCATAGAAAGCCTCCGCAAAACATGGGACATTTCCTATCTTTTGCTTTTTATGGTCCGGGCCCCCATACTTTGTATGGGAGCACAGGCCGAAAATGCGGTGGCTGTCCGCTGCTGTCGGCGGCCGGCCGTGCCTGCAATCGCTGGCAGTGATTACTGGCATGGCCGTGTGCATGAGGCCTTAAGAAGGAGCAGATTTTTGATCACAGTACTGAGGCTGGGAGAATACGGGGAGATCACCCAGGACAATGATGAGGAGTCTCTGCCAGTTCATTAGATGCAGGCACAGAATTGTGGACTGGGGGACAGGGTGCAGTGCTTCTGAGTGTAGGAGAACATCATAGCAGGTAGTGCCCAACCCTTCTGGAGCTGAGCTCAATAAAAACTGGCAGAGATGGAGCCTTCTTTGCTTTTTAAAGATCCAGCTTCTATGTATTCGGTATACATATAAACTGTATATTGACGTCAAAGCCAATTCTGTCAGGTCAGCAGGACTGACGGATCAGCAGAAACTGGTCCTTTGTGTCGCTGACATGCTGGATCCAGCTAATACCGATCACATCTATGTTCAGTTAAATATAGCAGTAATGCAATTAAAAATTATTCAACTACTCAAGGCTTGCATAAGTCTTGGCACCCTGTGTGCACTTACACAAAATATACAGCAACTACTCTCTATTGAATCTTCTGGATCTCTCTGCAGCCTTTGACACTGTAGACCACTAACTCCTACTAAATTTGCTTCACTCTATTGGCCTCAAGGACGCTGCTCACTCTTGGTTTTCCTCCTATCTCTCTGACCGCTCATTCAGTGTGTCATTTGCTGGTTCCACTTCTTCTCCTCTTCCCCTTGCTATCGGCGTTCCTCAGGGATCAGTCCTAGGTCCGCTCCTCTTTTCTCTCTACAACGCTCCTATTGGACAAACCACCAGCAGATTTGGCTTCCAGTACCATCTCTACGCTGATGACACCCAATTATATACCACTTCCCATGACATCACACCCGCCCTAATACAGAACACCAGTGATTGTCTGTCCGCTGTCTCTAACATCATGTCCTCTCTCTATCTGAAACTGAATATTTCTAAAACTGAGCTCCTTGTATTCCCGCAATCTACTAACCTACCTAGAACTGATGTCTCCATCTCAGTGTATGGCATTACCACAACTCCTGGGCAGCACGCCCGCTGTCTTGGGTGATGTTTGACTCAGATCTATTCTGTATTTCTTATATTCAGTTACTTGCACACTCATGCACCTCCAGAACATCTCCAAAATCCGCATTTTTCTTGCTATGGAAATAACCAAAATTCTCATTGTTGCTCTGATTCACTCTCGTCTTGACTCCTGTAACTCATTACTAATTGGTCTTCCCCTCTCTAATTGATCCTTAATGCAGCAGCCAGGCTCATCTTTCTGACCAACCACTACACCAACGCCTCCACACTGTGCCAGTCACTGCACTGGACTGCTACACCAATGCCTCTACCCTGTGCAAGTCACAATTTAAACATATTACTCTCACCCACAAAGCTCTCCCCAGTGCTGCACCTCCTTATATCTCCTCCCTCATCTCTGTCCACCACCCTACTCGGCTCTACATTCTGCCAACGACCTTAGATTAAAATCCTCCATAATCCGAACCTCCCACTCCCATCTCCAAGACTTCTCTCGTGCTGCACCCGTCCTCTGGGTTGCGCTGTCACGGACATTTGGATTAATTTCCAACATCCTCAGTTTTAAGACAGTCCTATAACATTCCCTAATCTGACTACTTTCCCTGGCCCCCCTATTACATTAGTCATGAGGACTTGACCCCCTCAGTCAGCAGTATCCCCCGCACTCCTTGCACCCTAATACACTTCATGTCTGTCATACACAGACACTGGCTGGTGACGGCTCATGCAGCTTTATGTTACTACCCGATATGTATAAAAGACGGCTGGACCATTGTACTTAACAAGCACTTTTTACATTTTCTGTCTCTCTTTTTTCCCCATACTGTAGATTGTAAGCTCTGCGATCAGGGTCCTCAATCCTCTTGTTTGAGATGTCAATTATTTTTGTCACTATGTAATGTCTGATATTGTCTGTACATGTTCCCTCTGAATTGTAAAGTGCTGCAGAATATGTTGGCGCTATATAAATAAGAATATTATGTGTTTAGGGACTGTAAAATGTCTTCAATCCGACACATAATAGTCCAGCAAATGTTTTTGGCCCAGACGTTCAAAATCTAAAACAGATTCCAGGATATGCTTCCAAAATGCTGCAATAAAGCCTACTCTGGCTGTATGAGAGTCTACTACAGCCGGACATCTAAAAGAGCAAGCAGTTTTATTACCAGAATTTTTCCTTTTTTTCATGCCCAGCACTTTGCGGAAGGATTTACAACCCACCATCAGGAGAGATTAGACTGATGTATAATATAAGGCATACATCACCTGTATGAGTTATAGGACCAGATCAGATCCCGCTGTCAGCTAAGTAGATATGCTAATGTGTTTTGCAGCAACGTATCTCATTCAAGTCAGCACAATCTGCAGCTGCCAAGCCTGTAGGGACTGTCTGCCACTTGGAATATCTTGAACTTATTAGCAGATCTTACAAAGCTGCAGCTGCATGTAATATTCGTATTAAGTGCCTAGAACCTAGTTACTTAATATGAGGAATTGTACGAAAAAAAAAAAACGTAAAATGTCAAGAAGCTTCTAATCGTTAAGCCGCTTTAATGATTCCAAACGTTTTTTGACAATAAAACAGCAGACGTAAGGATATTTGCCAACCTCCTGAAGACACAATTTAAATATGAGGCAATGCAGAAGAAACATCCAGGTAACTGCAGCTAATCCCTTTGTCATGTCCGCTCAGTAATATCCGTCCTCATGAAAGCGGCTGTGATAGAGGTGAAATCCCATCTCAGAGACTTATTCACGGCACGTTCTTCTTTATAAATACAAGACAGGGTGGAAGGTCCACGGAATATCAGCCGTTACCTGCTCTCAGTTAATCTCGGACTGTCATGTCATTTCACTTTACTAAAATAGTCCCATTATGCCATGTAAAATTTGTCTTAAAAACTTGATGCACAAGTCGAAAAACCCACAGTTTTTTCGCTTTATTGTTGGGGTGGTCCTACTTGCATGCCTACTTCTTGATAGAGATGGGTAAAAGATGCAGTATAATATGCGGTATCGGCGCCAGGCTGGGAGAAAAAGAAGCCGTTCTTTTTCTTCCAAGCCTGGTGCCGATACCGCATATTATACTGCATCTTTTACCCATCTCTTCATCCCACATTTGCTCCCTGCAAGGAGGATCCATCCACCGAGGGACCGCAGTGGGTGGTAGCCGGCAAAGGTATTGTTCATCCCACAAATAGTCTCGGAGGAGCGCCGCTGTTCCCAAAATATATATTTTTTCACATTTGTGCGTACTTCTTGTTAGAGGATCAGCAATGCATGGACACTTGGTGACCTTATATCCTATCATAGTGCCATACAGTCTTTGAATGAACTGTTCTGTATAGCGCTGAGATAAATAGTGCCCACACATTGGCCAGAGAATCCTATGCCGTGCCCAGATACAAAGCGCATACTATATTCCCGAGTGCTATACTTTGCTTTGATAGTGTAATTTGCCCAAAGAGTGCCATACTTTACCCACATAGAGCCATACTGTGCCTACATATTTCCAAACAGCACCCACATAGAGGCATAAAGTGGCACATTGTGCTAAAAGGTACCCAGATAGTGCATTACTTTGCCCAGAAAACATTGCATCCAGTGACCTGATCAATAAACTTAAATGCTAACACGAAAGAGGTCAGCAAATAACTTGGATTTGTATAGGGTTTCTCGGCTAGGATTTATGTGGGCAGTTTTGGTTAGACCCTACTGTGACCGACATGGAAGTCCAGACATGATCTGTGGCTGGCATTGGAGAGGCTCTTGATGTTGGCCCACTTTTATGGGGTGAGTGGCCCTGTCTGATAAGGTGCCCTCTAGGCCCTCACATTAAAAGGAGAGTAATAGTGCCTCCCACTGTGCACTCATATCTTACAATGACTAAATGACCTATGGGTGAAACATTTAATAGACCGCTATTGTGGGTTCTAATGCAAAAATTAAAACAGGCCCCTCTGCCAACTATTAAATTCTTTCCCTCTCAGCAAATTATATTCTGTAGAGTAGAGGGCCATTGTATTTTACCAACATTGCTTTCTAGGTACTTTTAGCTGGCACTTATCTGGTGTCTGGCTGGCACTGATGGAGCTGTTGTGACTGGCAACCTCATATAGAGGCATCTTTGTCTTGCTCCCTTATATAAGAACTTTAGGGTCACTGACAAAGGGGCAAATACCTGTTGTATAACACTGAACAAAGTTTATAAAGGTTTCATATCAGTTAAAAAAAAAAAATGGGACCACAATTACCCTTAGGCTGGGTTCACACGAGCATGATATGTCCGTAATGGACGGAACGTATTTCGGCCGCAAGTCCCGGACCGATCACACTGCAGGGAGCCGGGTTCCTAGCATCATAGTTATGTACGACGCTAGGAGTCCCTGTCTTGCTGCGGGACAACTGTCCCGTACTGTAATCATGTTTTCAGTACGGGACAGTAGTTCCACGGAGAGGCAGGGACTCCTAGCATCGTACATAACTATGATGCTAGGAGCCCGGCTCCCTGCAGTGTGTTCGCTCCGGGACTTGCAGCCGAAATACGTTCCGTCAATTACGGACGTAATCTGCTTGTGTGAACCTAGCCTTCCCGATCGTCACTGCACCATTTGCGCTTTGCTGCTGTTACAGTTCAAGGTTGCAGATGTCTTGCCGGGTGTTCGGGGTGTTTTGTCTTGTTTTACCCTGACAAAATAATTTCATGGATGGCTAAGAAAGAAGCAAAAGTATTTATACTGACAGCTTCAGAGGGTACCACGGCCAGACAGCACGGCGAGTCCGTTCTCCAAGTAAGAGCCTGAACCATGCTTCTTGTAAAGGGCAGCGACTTGAAATACAGCCCTATAAAAACATTTAACAAAGTAGGAAAGTAAAAGAAATAAAAACAATATATTGTAATAAGCGGCTGGAACTCGGTCAGCTCTTCACGCTCACGCAGCAGTTTTTTCAATTATTTATTGTATTAATAGTTATCTTCACCTTAGTTTGTTGGATGGGTTCCTGAAGGATACATCATATGACACAAAGTCGTTTCTGCACTTTAATCTGTAATTACTTGGTCTATGCAGTAGCTGAAAAATAACAATATGAGAAGGTAACCACGCATTTTCATCCTTATTCGAGTAGGAATATTCCCATTTTTTCCCCAATATCCCAATGCTGTAGAACAGTGATCATTTCCCAGTACATAAAAAATATTATCTCAGGAATGCCAGCACTTCCATATGCCCTATTAGTTCTCCGCTTGTAAACCCCCCTTTATTAGCCAGAGCGGCTCTTGCTCTAGCGGACTGGCCTGTAATACTACATTTCCCCTGTAGTGGCTGCTGCAAGGTAAAGTTATGGCTAATAGCAGATTACTGGAGCTTTCTGAAATCGGGCCTGTTGCAAACATCTGACCTCCAGGCCGGCTTCAATCTAAAAAGGGGTTATCTTCTTGAGCCTTTAATCCAAATTGCCTAAATTAGATCTCCAGATATTACTATAAAACTTAATGTCAATAGTTAAAGAGTGAAGGGAGGGTAAGAGGGATTTGAGGGCAGGGGCAATGTTTTTCTATGGAGCTTGGGTGACTTTGGGACTGAAAGTTAACTTCTTAGCTGCTAATAAGGCCGCTTTAATTTAGCTTATTCTCGGACCCAGTTGAGGGAAATGTGCTATAAAGAGTTTTTCGAGAAACATGCCTTTTATTATTATATTTCATCTTACCATTTACAATACATTTTTAAACCTGTAATTCCAGAATCTTATGCACTTTAGAACCCCTATCTATGAGGAACATAACCATTTTTATCAGATCTTCCTGGTGCGTGTAAGTTTCCATATGCTATTAAGGGTCTGTGGAAACCCCTATAAATACTATATTGGAGACTAGTAATCATCCAGTTACTTAGAATGTTTTACCTTGGTTGGTTTTGGAGACGTACTCAGATGAATTTACCAGAATCTCCATGATCCATTACTTGTGGTTTATAATCATTCACTTCGTTCTCAAATATAACTCATAACTTATGGTGGGCTTGTGCTAATAAACAGTAGCCAATCTGAACAGGTAGAGCTTCAGTAAAAAGCATTGAAGGGTGAGAGAAAAGCAGTCAAAGTCACTAATGAGACACAAGGTGGTATTTGACAATGCAACTAAACTGGAGTAATTGATTATGAATTTGTCCCAATAATTAGCGTTAAAGATCATCCAAAAAGTTAGGACAACAGAAAACGAATAAAAGGCAAACAAAGTAATCTATGTCACTTTTACTGCAACAATTGCTAATCTGTTTTTATGTCTTTGAATCAGTGAATCATATTTTAAGCATATATGTCAAGTAGAATACAAGAGAGAACTTGGGTATACTGATTGAAAGCAAAGTGATCACACTCAATGCCAAGAAGCAGCTGCAAAAGCCAATATAAATAATCATGACTCAAATAAAATATTGACATACTATAAATTGCTTGTAGGACATTTAAACACCACAAAGTAGAGCTGGAGGAGGTTACTGTAATGGCAGGAAGGAGGTGAAGGGAAAGTGAGCCCTAATCTACCCACCGCCCTGTCCCTGCCTACTTGCAACGACCCGCCCTAGGCGACGGGGTACAACTGGGCGGCGGTCCCTACGCTGTCTAAGTGCACGGGAGAACAAACAGGGAACACGCAAGGGAAGGGGCAGTAGCCCACGGAACGCCGCGAGGAAACGGAGCGGTGAATGAATAGTCAGGACCAGGATGAAGTGGAGTATACCAACGTGAGCACGGAGAAGGAAGCAAGCCAGGGGCAAAGCGAAGCAGGTTAAGCGGAACTGCAGCAAGGCAGAAGCACGGCAGAAGCAGGCTGGAGCAAGCAGCAGTGGGGCCAGGAATCCAGAAGAATTACAAGCACTGAGGAAGAGAACATGGCAGGTAATAAAGGACAGGGGGCGGAGCTAACTCCGACTGACCAGGCCGCGATAGGCTCTCCCTCTCCTCAGCCTGCCACCCTGGTTGGTGGGAGACGGTGTCAGTCTAACAGGTCTGGCCTCAGGTGTGGATTGATTAATCCCAGGAGTATACCTAGACGTAGTACCTGGCAGATCCCTAACAGTACTCCCCCTTTTATGAGGGGCCACCGGACCCTTACTAAGAGGACCCGGTTTAGTAGGGAAGAGAAGGTGGAACCTCCTGATCAACACCCCAGCGTGAACATCACGGGCAGGTACCCAAGTCCTCTCCTCCGGCCCGTATCCTCTCCAATGGACCAGGTACTGGAGGGAGCCCTGGACCATCCTACTGTCCATAATCTTGGCCACCTCGAATTCCACCCCCTCAGGGGTGAGAACGGGAACAGGAGGTTTCCTCGAGGGGGACCAGGACGGGGAGCAGCGTTTGAGGAGGGAGGCATGGAAGACGTCATGTATGCGAAAGGATGGGGGCAGCTCCAGACGGAAGGATACAGGGTTGAGGACTTCAATGATCTTATAAGGTCCAATAAATCGGGGAGCAAACTTCCTGGACGGGACCTTAAGGCGCAAGTTCCTGGACGACAGCCAGACCAAATCCCCGACGACAAACCGGGGGTTAGCAGAACGTCTACTATCAGCCTGAATCTTTTGTGCGCTCTGGGACGCCTCTATGTTCTTCTGAACCTGGGCCCAGACTGTGCACAGTTCCCGATGAACATCCTCTACCTCAGGATTATTGGAACAACCAGGGGAAACGGAGGAGAACCTTGGGTTAAACCCGAAATTACAGAAAAACGGGGAGACCCCTGACGAGTTACTGACCCGGTTATTCAGGGAAAATTCAGCAAGGGGAAGGAATGAGACCCAATCGAATTGACAGTCAGAGATGAAACACCTTAAATATTGTTCCAGGGATTGGTTAGTCCTTTCCGTTTGGCCATTAGTTTCGGGATGGAAGGCGGAGGAGAAGGATAGATCAATCTCCAACTTTTTACAAAAAGCTCTCCAAAATAAGGAAACAAATTGTACCCCTCTGTCAGAAACGATATTGACTGGGGCCCCATGGAGACGCAGGATGTGTTTCACAAACAAAGAAGCTAACGTCTTGGCGTTAGGTAGCTTCTTAAGGGGCACAAAGTGGCACATCTTGCTGAAGCGGTCTACTACCACCCACACCACCGACTTGCCCTGAGATGGGGGCAAATCGGTGATAAAATCCATGGAGATATGGGTCCAAGGTCTCTGGGGAATGGGCAAGGAATGTAGTAGGCCCGCAGGTCGGGACCTAGGGGTTTTGGACCTAGCGCAAACCTCACAAGCGGCGACGTAAGCCCTAACGTCTTTAGGCAACCCAGGCCACCAATAGTTTCTGGTAATGAGGTGTTTGGTGCCCAAGATGCCAGGATGACCAGATAGAGCGGAGTCATGGTTTTCCCTGAGTACCCTTAGCCGGTATTGCAGGGGAACAAACAGTTTGTCCCCAGGGACGTTCCCGGGAGCTGAACCCTGATCAGCCGCAATATCAGAAGCTAAATCAGAATCCGTGGCAGAAACGATTATACCAGGGCGTAAAATACAAGCAGGATCCTTCTCGGAAGGAGGATTGGCCATGAAACTACGTGACAGAGCATCAGCCTTAATATTCTTGGACCCAGCCCTATAGGTAACCAAGAAATTAAATCTTGTAAAGAATAGTGCCCACCGAGCTTGTCTAGGATTAAGCCTCCGGGCCGATTCTAGGAAAACCAGATTCTTGTGATCCGTAAGGACCGTTACCTGGTGTCTGGCCCCCTCCAGGAAGTGCCGCCACTCTTCAAAAGCCCATTTAATGGCTAGAAGTTCGCGGTTGCCAATATCATAGTTACTCTCCGTGGGCGAAAACTTCCTAGAGAAGTAAGCACAGGGGCGGAGATGGGTGAGGGAGCTGGTACCCTGGGACAAGACGGCCCCCACTCCCACCTCAGATGCGTCAACCTCCACAATAAATGGCTCCTCTTGGTTGGGCTGAATCAGCATGGGGGCCGAGATAAAGCACTTCTTGAGTGTCTCAAAGGCCTGGACGGCCTCAGGGGGCCAATGGAGGACATCAGCACCCTTGCGAGTAAGGTCCGTAAGAGGCTTAGCGACGACCGAGAAGTTGGCAATAAATCTCCTGTAATAGTTGGCGAACCCTAAAAAACACTGTAACGCCTTAAGGGAGGCAGGTTGGACCCATTCCGCCACAGCCTGAACCTTGGCAGGGTCCATGTGGAATTCATGAGGAGTGAGGATTTGCCCTAAAAATGGTATCTCCTGTACCCCAAAGACACATTTTTCAGTCTTAGCAAACAGATTATTCTCCCGAAGGACCTGGAGCACCTTCCTGACATGCTCCACGTGGGAGGACCAGTCCTTGGAAAACACCAGTATGTCATCAAGGTACACAACAAGAAAATTACCCAGGTAATCTCTCAGGATTTCATTAATAAAATTCTGGAAGACAGCAGGGGCATTACACAACCCAAAGGGCATGACCAGGTATTCGAAATGACCCTCGGGTGTGTTGAACGCAGTTTTTCACTCATCCCCCTCTTTGATGCGGATAAGGTTATATGCCCCCCGTAGATCGAACTTAGAAAACCATTGGGCTCCCTGAACCTGATTAAAAAGATCCGGAATCAAAGGAAGTGGGTACTGGTTCCTTACGGTGACCTTATTCAGGTTACGATAATCAATGCACGGCCTAAGACCACCATCCTTCTTCCCCACGAAGAAGAAGCCAGCACCTACAGGAGAAGTCGAGGGGCGAATGAAACCCTTGGCCAGGCATTCTTGGATATACACCCTCATAGCTTCACGTTCAGGACATGAAAGATTAAATATCCTACCCTTAGGAAGCTTGGCACCAGGCACCAAATCGATGGCGCAATCGTAATCTCTATGGGGGGGCAACACCTCGGAGGCCTCCTTAGAAAACACATCGGCGAAGTCCTGAACAAACTCAGGAAGCGTGCTTACCTCCTCCCGGGGAGAAATAGAGTTAACAGAAAGACATGACATAAGACATTCATTACCCCATTTGGTAAGCTCCCCAGTATTCCAATCAAACGTGGGATTATGCAACTGCAACCAGGGAAGACCTAATACCAGATCAGACGATAATCCCTGCATCACCAGTACAGAGCACTGCTCCAAATGCATGGAGCCAACCAGGAGTTCAAAAACAGGAGTATGCTGAGTAAAATAACCATTAGCAAGGGGGGTTGAGTCGATACCTACTACAGGGATAGGATAAGGTAAATCAATAAAAGGCATCTTTAGAGACATAGCAAATTCCACAGACATGATATTAGCAGATGAGCCAGAATCCACGAAAGCACTGCCCGTGGCAGACCGGCCAGCAAACGAGACCTGAAAGGGAAGCAAAATTTTATTGCGTTTCACATTAACGGGAAATACCTGTGCGCCCAAGTGACCTCCCCGATGATCACTTAGGCGCGGAAGTTTTCCGGCTTTTTATTCTTGCGCCTGGGACAGGTGTTCAGTAGATGCTTGTCGTCCCCACAGTAGAAGCAGAGACCATTCATTCTGCGAAACTCCCTACGTTGTCGAGGGGACATGGAGGCCCCGAGTTGCATAGGTACCTCCTAGTCCTCCGTGGAGGGGCGAGGGGACGGGACCTCGGGGGGGATCGCAGAAAAGTCAGAGGGGAGCACATTGAAACGTTCAAGCTGACGTTCCCTGAGACGTCGGTCAAGTCGTACTGCTAGGGCCATAACCTGGTCAAGGGAGTCAGAAGAGGGGTAGCTAACCAGCAGATCCTTCAGGGCGTCAGATAATCCTAACCTAAACTGGCACCTTAGGGCCGGATCGTTCCACCGAGAAGCTACGCACCACTTTCTAAAATCAGAACAGTATTCCTCAACCCGTCTCCTACCCTGACGTAAAGTCACCAGCTGACTCTCGGCTAAAGCAGTCCTGGGAAGAGAAAAAACGATCAACAGAGGAAAGTTCAGGGGCGTCAGGAGCCAAGGAGAAGGCCCACTCTTGGGGCCCTTCCTGGAGTCGGGATATGATGATACCCACCCGCTGGTTCTCGGAACCTGAGGAGTGGGGTTTTAGGCGGAAATACAGTCTGCAACTCTCCCGGAAGGAGAGAAACGTCTTACGGTCCCCTGAGAACCGGTCAGGTAACTTGAGGTCGGGTTCTAGAGATGAGGTGAGGGGTACTACTAAGGCAGCGTCACCCTGGTTGACCCTCTGGGCCAGGGCCTGGACCCGTAGGGAGAGGCCCTGCATCTGCTGGGTCAGGGTCTCAAGGGGGTCCATGATAGCGTCAGCGTAGGAGAATGGTAGACTAGGTATGGGCTTGTAATTATGTAATGGCAGGAAGGAGGTGAAGGGAAAGTGAGCCCTAATCTACCCACCGCCCTGTCCCTGCCTACTTGCAACGACCCGCCCTAGGCGACGGGGTACAACTGGGCGGCGGTCCCTACGCTGTCTAAGTGCACGGGAGAACAAACAGGGAACACGCAAGGGAAGGGGCAGTAGCCCACGGAACGCCGCGAGGAAACGGAGCGGTGAATGAATAGTCAGGACCAGGATGAAGTGGAGTATACCAACGTGAGCACGGAGAAGGAAGCAAGCCAGGGGCAAAGCGAAGCAGGTTAAGCGGAACTGCAGCAAGGCAGAAGCACGGCAGAAGCAGGCTGGAGCAAGCAGCAGTGGGGCCAGGAATCCAGAAGAATTACAAGCACTGAGGAAGAGAACACGGCAGGTAATAAAGGACAGGGGGCGGAGCTAACTCCGACTGACCAGGCCGCGATAGGCTCTCCCACTCCTGAGCCTGCCACCCTGGTTGGTGGGAGACGGTGTCAGTCTAACAGGTCAGGCCTCAGGTGTGGATTGATTAATCCCAGGAGTATACCTAGACGTAGTACCTGGCAGATCCCTAACAGTTACTATAGGAATGGGAGGTCACTCTTTTGATAAAAGGCTCGAGAAATTGACTTTCACCATTTAATTACTACTATCTGAATATTGCCTACAACAAGCACAGCAGTCTGAGGATGACAACATTGGATCTCCATGATTTTAGTGAAGACCAGCATTGTTAGTAACTATTCTACCATAGCTCTGTTGGCACATATGGATCCACTCATAGAAAGATGGGCACAAGTGTTTTACAGACAATGTAAGGAACATTATTATGGAACATACATAACATATTCCCAATGGTCATATAATGTTACAATGATCTCATGTCTCAATCTCTACTGAACAACCAAATAGACCTATAATATTTTCTTAAAAAAGAAATTTCATTGCGTCCAAGGTCATCACTGAATCAAGTTTCTTCCCATTGTGGCCCATCATGTTGATATAAAGTTAAAGTACTTTAATAACTTATTAGGTAGAGGCCAGACTGCACTTACCTCCAATTTATTTGAGACCTGACTATCATGAGATGTGCTGTCAACTTGAAAGGGAAACTCCATGTATATTTGATTATGAGGTTCGTAAGATCTACTATAATTGTCAAATCAATTCTCCCTTAGTCAGTTTTAAACCATTACGCATTTATATTATTCAGACATAAAGACAATTACATTTTTAACCTAAAAAAGAATCTAGTAAAATATAGCTGTTTCTCTATTTTCATATACCTACATTATATTTTCCCTTTTATGGACACTTTACACTTTACATATATGGACCATTTTACAATTTACACGTAAATATAATTCACATACATCCATCCATCCATATATATTTACACATGCATATAGTGCGTAACTTTGCAAATGTATTGTATTATTTATAATGTTCAGCGTAGTCTAGAGCGGTGTTCAAAATGCTGCTAGTTGTTACTAGAATCAGTCAACATTCTGTCGACAGACCCACCCCTATAAACTTAGCAGAGGTCCTATAATGTTAGGCCTTATTCGCACTATTGTGTTTCTCATCAGTTTGCTGTCCGTTTTAACAATGGGGCTCTTCACACATCCGTTTTTTTCACAGAGTGCGTGTCCGTTGTGAGAAACTTAGAGCATGTCCTATTCTGGTCCGTTTTTGCAGGCCAAACTCGCTCATTGATATCTATTTGTGTATGAAAAAAAATGGACAGCACACGGACGACGTTTGTGTGCTGTCCGTTTTTAACTGATCAGTTGCTAAGAAATGCAAAAAAAAAAAGTGAAACCAGAAAGTGCTACCAGAGGAGAAAAACAGACGAGGAAAACTGGCGCCACACAGAAACCACACTGGATATTAAAGGGGTTGCCCAGCCACGGACATCTGATGACCTATCCACAGTGTAGGTCATCAGTATATGATCGGTGGGGGTCGGACACCCGGACTCTGCACCAATCAGCACATTGTGGATAGGTCATCAGTTGTCCATGCCTGGATTACCCCTTTGATATGCAGAAAAAACTGTCCTTTTTTTGCAGATATGTTCGTGTGAATATAGTGCTAGGTATAAAGATTTCAGTTTTTTTTAATGCAATTCACCAGAGTAAGGTCTGTTTAGACACAGAGTCTACAAGGGATCTTGGCAAATTTCAGTTCATGAAGCAAAGTACTCAACTGAAGGAGCGTAGCGATATGGAGGTGCAGAGTTAGCAGTCACACCGATGCCCTAGTGCCTAAGGGGGGGGGGGTCAAAGGCACATCCGTCTCATAAGAAGAGTCCAGTGTTAGAAAGGGCACATGGTAGGTGGGGAACTGTTACAGATTAAGGCACACTAAGGGGGAGCTCCAACATGGATTCCAAAATATAATGATATGTCCGGGCTTTACGTTCGGCGCATAGGTCAGGGAAATCTCACAATGAATCTGCCAAATGTACAGTATGAGCACAATATAATCATAGCCTTAAAGATACATTATGTTGCTTGAATAGGCTTGATCAAAAACAAGCCTGTGTAGCATGGAGAAACAGTCTATTGTATAGCAGATATAACTTTCTGTGTACTTGTAGCGGCATGTACTTTACTGGTAGTCACAAAAACAGGAAGACAAATGGTTACTAGGCAAACAGAAGAGCCAGGACCTGTAGCGTACACGAAGAAGGGACTCCAACATAGTTTCCCGAAAAGGCCTGTAATGTTAATGAACTATTTGTATGCAATTACAACAGTGGAGTTCAGCTGCAATCATGGAGAGTCATTTCCTCTCATAGTAATATCTGTCATGGCTATGGGGTATGTGGACCCACTAGGCTGCTCCGCTGTAGCGAAGTAGCAGCTGGCCAAACAGAAGTCAATGATAGTCTATAGGACAATATTTCCTGGATAGAAGATTTGGCAGGCTCTCTGCGTTTGGCGTGGCAGGCACTTGGAGTGGCAGACACTTGGCACAGATGATACTTGGCACAGATGACACTTGGCACAGATAGTGAACTTGACTCAGACACTAAGCTTTGCACTGGAACAAACATAATTACTGGATACGGGATACGGGAACACAGAACAGGGTAGAACTAAGGGCCCATTTGATAAACAAACCTGGGTAGACACAACAATGCTCAGGCAAGGAGGAAGAGGGCAGAGTCCTTTTTATAGTCCAGGGTGTGTAGGGATTCTGTAGGGACCATATTATAGGTGCGTGCGCTGGCCCTTTAATTCCAGAAACGAGCGTGCGCGAACCCTAGGGGAAACAGCGCAGCTGCGTGTGCTGGCATCTCCGGGGAGGCAGACACCGGAAAGCTGTCACTGTCCTGCGGCTGCCGGTGAGTAAGATATGCCGGCGGTTAGCGACTGCAGACACAACAATATCCTTTAATGAGACGTAAAGTTTGTCAGCAGATTCATGACATATTGAAATGACAATTGTACCACGGTATCACAGGGTAGATCCTGGTTGTAAAAGTATTTGTTATCTACAAGAAATATTTACAACTGCTCCATTTAAAGGATTCACTCCAGAGTCTCAATGATTATATTGGCTTTATGACTTGTGTTTCGTAGTATTACTCTTTATTTGTTGGAAATTTACTCCGACCTATTCCTTTCGGCCGGACAGTGATTAATTTTTAATCATCTGTGAAATAGCTTCCTGGGATTCTAACAGAGTTAATCTGTGAGTTATGTGAGATTGTGTCTCCATAAGCATTTATTAGCCTTGTGAATGTTATTTATGGAATACGTCCCTATTTCTGTATTACATATATTTCAAGGGACCATTTCCCTGTCTACTTTGCTTTGACAATAAATCAAATTTAGCTCCTTCCATGTGTGGATTGTTCTAATCCGTCCCGCGGCTTAAATCAAGAATCAACAACGTAAGTCTATAAATGTAAGAGATGAAAGTCTTGTGTATAGTCAGGGATTATTACTACGTATTTGTTTACTACGTCTTTTAGTTCAATATTATTTTTTATTGAAGTTACTTACAAAGTTAGGAAGGTAATTGCTGTGAACAAAAAACGAGAGATAAAAAAAATCCTAATAAAGAAACAGTGGCCCCTATATTGATGCACATTGGTCTGTATATCTCTATAACAGAAATCAAAGGGTAGAAAATGTTGGAAAGAAGAAAACATTTTTGTTTTTATCTAGACACAATGGATAATCTACATAAACTGTCAATAAACTTTTCCATGTTGTTATTTATGTAAACAATAGATGTTTAATCCATAGGAACTTACATCTCTGTACCGTCAATTAAGATCTGCTCTTCTAAAACTAAGTATAAAGGCTTTGAACTAAAAAAAAATTTCTAAATAAAACAATGTTTTAAGTGATTTTGAACAACTTTTCAATTGCCTTTAATTAACTTTTGTTTTTTGCTTTTTAAGATATAGCTAAAACATACTGTCAAATCCGATTCCGGCAGGTCAGCTGGACTGACGGCTCGGCTGGATCATGAACTTAGATGTGATCGTTATTAGCTTGTTCCTGTGTGTCAGAGACACGCAGGAACAGTTTTCATTCGAGAAGTCAGTCCAGCTGACCTGACGGAATCGGTTTTGAAGGCAAGATAGAGCTTCTGTAGTGCCCGCAGGACATTCTCTTCATGCCGGCGTCTCCCTGCACACGCTGCAGCTTCCCCATTGAATCCTGTAGGGTGCGTACATACGCTCGTTCCCAGCATTAAAGGGCCAGCGCGCGTGCTAGTGCAAAGTTTCCTAGCCAATCCCTATACATCCTGGACTTTAAAAAGGGCTCTGCCCTTCCTCTCTTTGCCGTTGTGTCTTCCCATATTCATCTTTGCAAATGGTCCCTTAGTTGTATCCTGTATCCAGTGTTCCCGTTTCCTGTATCCCATATCGAATAATTGTGTTTGTTCCTGTGCGTAATCTAGTGTCAGAGTCGAGAGTGTCATCTGTGCCGAGTGTCATCTGTGCCAAGGGTCTACTACGCCACGTGTGTGTCTGCTACGCCTAGAGACTGCCATACTGAGTGTTTGCCAAATCATCTATCCAGGTACTCTTGTCTAGAGACTGTTATTGACTATTGTTTGGCCAGCTGCTACACTGCTGCGGCGGAGTGGCCTAGTGGGTCCAGATACCGCACAGGATAATTAGAAGATGTATCTTAAGAAGTAGCAAAAAAAATGAACGTCAAATGAGAAGTTGCTTAAAGGAACAGTGTCACCAACATTTTTTTTTTTATATCAGTTTTATGTTAGGGTTTTATTAAAAACGTTTATATTTATTTGTGTGTTTGTGTGTTACTTTTTTCTATTTTTACACTTTTTCTTCCCTATGGGGGCTGCCATTTTTTTTTCCATTTCTGTATGTGTCGATTAACGACACATACAGACATGGAATACGGCAGCTACAGTCCCATAGGGACTGCGAACGGGGCCCGTTCCATCCACTATGGTGTACGCCGTGTGTGTGGGAACGGCGCATGTGCCGCTCCCACACAGTCCGATTTGAAATGCGTGCCGTCCGGCGACATTTTCCTGTGGACCGGAAGTCGCGGCCGGGCAGTAAGATTACTACTTCCGGTCGCGGCTTCCGGACTTGTGCACATGGAGCAGCGGCAGCAGACGGAGCGGATGGACCGGAGGGAGCGGCGGCGGCAGGAGCAGGTAAGAGATTTCTATGTATGTTCGTGTTTCAGTGTGTTTACTACTGTATGTTAACCTTCTACACTGTGTGTCAGCTCAAAAAATGGCGACACACAGTGTAGGAGGTTAGACCGTTCAAACCCCTCGTTTCTCCCGGTACTAGCCAGGATAAAGGAGGGGGGGATTCTGAGAGCTCACTAGAGCGAGGGATTTTTTCCCAATTTTGCAGCATAAAGCAATGTGGTTGCTTTACCACATGCAATGCTGCAATTTTGGGAATTGCTCCATCTAGTGACCAGTGCTGGGAAATATTATAAATTAGAATCTAATTTATAATATTTACTGACTCGTGAAAAAAATAAAAAAAATTAGAACAATGTTTAATCACCTACACACTAATTGTTTAACTAAAAAAAAAAAAACATGTTTTGCTAGCAACACATTCCCTTTAAGATCACGTAAATCTTTGTTTTTTTTATATATAAATAAATATATGTATATATATATATATATATATATATATATATGTATATATACACACATATATATATATATATATATATATATATATATATATATATATACACAGTATATGTAAAACAAAATTGAGTTCAAAGGCATAAATAGCCTTTAAAGATCAAACCAAGAATTGTGAAGTTTGATGATGATGTATTTCCATTGTATAAAAATCAATTATTAGACAAGGTAGATACTCAGACGAAAACGAAAGTTTTCCATGTGTTTCATGTAGGCACTCCATGTGTCAATCTCTTACCTGTTCTTTTTTCTTGCTGTTTATATTGCTAAATATTACGGTGGGTCGGTAACATAGCAACAGTCTAAATCAGGCTTCGGTGACACGCTTTTTCTACTTGAGCCAATGGGAATCTATGTGTCACCAGAACTTCCTGTATAATGCAATTACATGTTCCACTTGGGCACTCCGCAAGGGAGGACACAAACTCCCATCACAGTTACTGCAGATGATTAGACAGGCTCCTGTTACACAGTTGTAATGAACACCTTGAACACCATTAAGTTCTTAATATATCATTATAGCAGTCGGAGCTCAATTTTTCTGATACATAGCTCCAAATGCCCTACACTGTTATAAATTCAAAACATAACATATTAGCTACCTGCAGCCACCACTAGAGGGAGCTTATGAGCTTACTGCATACTGTTTATAAATTGAACTCAATAATATAACAGTATGCAGTAAGCACTTTACCTCCCTCTAGTGGTGGCGGCAGGCAGCCAGAATTTTATCATTTAAATCTGACTATGCAGGGGATTTGGAGCTTAGTATCAGATAAACGGAGTTGTGACCATTAGGCCGCTGAAAGATTGGCCGTCACACAGACCTATATAATTCAACGAACTGTGTGATGGGTCCGTGAGAAAATAGGACATGTCCTATTTATTCACGTGTCACGCATTCCTCCATAGACTCTATTCTATGGGAGATGCGTGATATCGCATCCCGCAGGGCAGAGCATGGATGCACCTCAGATGTGAAATACACCCCTTTTTTTCACGGCCAGAATTTTAGATCTAACAATGGCATGATGATAAAAAGTAGAGCTGCAGATGTTCTGTTATGGGATAAAGAGTGGATGATGATATTAGCGCCTATATCTACAATTTTTGATACAACAGGTCTTTCCATCTCATGCTATTAGATCAAGCACTGTATATTCCACTACTGCTCTGTAAATTTAAAACTAAAGATTCCCCCTCATGTCCGAAATGTAAAACGCATATAAGTGCTATGATTCACTTCCATTGGTAGTACTCCAAAACTTTGATGTAATTAAACTTGGTAATTAAAAAAAATTAATGATGCCAATCAATCTGATATGATTCTGGACATTAAATTCTATTATATGTATATTACAGAGTATCCATTTAGTTCCAGCTCAGGAAAAATGTAAAGATTATGTCCACCTCCATATCCAATTTCTTTTTATTGGTCCAATGCTTCTAAGATGAATAATGAAGCAACTTTACAACTATTCTTTATTGAACATGGTCTATTATTTTGTGTCCACATCTATTATGCAGACTTATGTGTCTCTATGGTAACAGACAACATACAAACCCTGTGTAGTCTGATCCTACAGTTATACTCCCATTTGTCCTCTACTTCTTGCATACCTACAAAATTCATTTTTGCCAAGAAATAGTGGACAGATGGAAGAACTGTGCGTCCGGAGTTTCATGAAATGGGTTTCCATGGTGCTGCACACAAGTCTAAGATCACCATGCACAATGCCAAGCGTCGGCTGGAGTGGTGTAAAGCACGTCATCACTGGACTCTAGAGCAGTGTGTTTTCTGTAGTGATGAATCACATCTCACTATCCGTCTGATGGAGGAATCTTGGTTTGGCGGATGCCAGGAGAACGCTACCTAGCGAAATACATAGTGTCTATTCTAACATATGGTGGAGGGGGCAGTCTTTTAGAGTTTGGCCTCTTAATTCCAGTGACGGGGTGATGTTACAGGGGTCATCCGGGTTGTAAAAATGTTTTTGTAAATGCTGGAAATGAAAAAAAAAAAGCGGTACTTACCTAACTTTTCCCACGGCAATACATAGCTATATAGTTTACATGCACGTAGCATATAACCACTGCAGCCAATCAGTGGTGATCAATCATATTTCTTGCATAATGCCAACAATACAACACATGGCTGCTGAGGCCCGCTGTACCCTTACCATGTCCGCTCCTTGATGATGTTACCATTACCACATCCTTCAGGCTGGCCACTTCCATAGCTCAGCATGTTCCCCACCACTAAATCATCAATCATTTAATTCATCAGAGCCTATCCCTTTAATATGCAGCTGCCAGGACAATCAGCTGATTGCCCCAGCTCCCGATCAGCGGTTTGCAAGGAAGAAGCAGCCACCCGGGTATTTAACCTGCAGTGGCCTGCTACAGGAAAATGTAGTATAACATGGCTGTCAATCAGATAAATGTCCGACCATTTAATACAAGGACAATTTTAGTCTGCTTGTACAGAGAGGCTCTCCATTCTGGCTCATAAAGGGGGGTCTGAGGGGTGGAGCCCCCTCTATGATGTCCATGTGCCCTAATAGGGCATATGGACAGGGGTTGTCTTCAAGACACAACCCCTTTAACATCCTCTAAGCTTTAAAATGAGTCTACCATAACTTGCCTGCAACTTCCACCTGATTCCTCAACCGCAAAATTAAGCTGTGACAGTCTATAAAATATAGCATACCACTTGTAATATTTTCCTACATGACATTGAATTACATTTATTTGTACATTGAATTCAATGCCCAGAATGTATAACTTAACACTAAATGTCTAGGCAAAAGTTATGAAAAAGGGGCTTTACACGGCAAACCCCGACGCACAAAGTGCCATCGTACATCACTCAGATGAGGAAACCCCCCCACCATGCCCCGTGAAGGAACCCTTTAGGGAACCATGGCTGAAGGATTGCCCGTTCCCTTGGACTTAGAATAATAATACCAACATGTAACTCATCATAGTCATAATAGACCTATTCATGGACCAGATATCAAACTAATAACAGATACAGTAATACATTCATCATTATACAGGTTGTAGACTAATGACTAAAACCAGACGGACGGGAGGGAAATGCTTCCTCTAGTTCTTCTGGTCAGTAAAAGAGGAAGAGAAAGATAAGACAGGAAGTTACATCTTTTCCTAATCCCCACCCTCCCCACTGTAACTCTACACACACACACACACACACACACACACACACGCACGCACGCACGCACGCACGCACGCACACACACACACACACACACACACACACACTCCTTCCTCTCACGGCAGTACCACCCCTGCTTAACTCTATACAACTATACAGACAAAAATTACAGGAGTTAAAGGCCCCCCCACTTTCAAAGTCATGTACCCCTTTGCTTAGTGGGGGAGTTTTTGTGGTTGGCATTGATTAAATAATGGCACTATTGCTGGCACTATTATTTTTAGGGTGCTGACTGGCACTGTTTAGGGCTCTGGCTGACACTTTATGGGGAGAGAACTGTGACCAGAAATGTATAGGGGCATTTATGAATGACAATATATAGGAACACTAAGCTATGTTGGGGGGTAACGCTGTTTTGGGGCACTTGCGGACACTATTTAGGAGAACATTGTGTCTGGCAGTATATTGGGGCATTTTCCCTGACACTGTATGTAGGCATATGTGGCTAGTCTTGTAATGGCGGCATATTATGTCTGCCACTTTTTGGCAGCACTGGCGAACATTCTAAAAAGAAGGAATTGTCACCAGAACAATATGGGGGCATTTGTGAGTGGCTCTATTTAGGGGAACTGAGCCTGGGCACTAGCACTTTTTGGGGCATTAGCTGACACCTTTTTTGGGGGAAGTGCTATATGACTGGCATTATATAGTGGAATTACGGCTGATATTTCTGGGACATTTGTACTGTGTAGGACATTTATTTTCCATTGCTTATATAGCATCAACCTAAACCGTAGGGCTGTAATCGCTCAAGCAGGAAAAATCATGGCATGTTCCATGGCAAGCTGTATTACGAATGTAGTCTTCGCAACAAGCATTGCTCATTGAGGAGCCGTATAGTGGCACATAGAGTTCCTACGGGTCCATAATGGGGTCTACATGAACTCTAATGACACTTCACAGGTAGATTTTTGTCAGTCACCAACAGCTCTAATACCGAGGATCCAGTCATGTAAATGAGGAAATGTCAGTGGATTAATGGCCACGTGTGATGAAGAGAAGGCTTAACACTTGTACCAACTCTTTATGATCTTATATATAATGCTTTTTACCATTGAGATCTATTTTGTCTATTTCTGCAATGTTACGACACTTCAGAATTGGGTTCCTGCTGTGCTCTGTAATACAGTTTGTAGCATTTTCTTCTTCACCAGAGAAGATGATGATGATGATGTGTAATTCACTTTATTTTCAAATGGGCAGAATGGTAGTAACTGCTTTTCCAAATATTTTTCAGTAAACTATAAAGATGGTGAAGACACTGGGAGAGAAAAGTGGCAGAAATATGTGTTTTAAACATACTCAATAGTTATTAAAAGGGCAAATAATTTTTTATGCATAAACTCACCCTAAAATACTATGACCGTACCTGCAAAAATGCTGCTGAGTGCCCTCATAAACAGTGCCAGACAGAATTCCCCCTATAAGCAGTGCCACTCAGTGTACTCTCTTAACGAGTGCCAACCTTCTAAGTAGTCCCTCCTGTAAATAGTGCCATCTAGAGTCCCTTGTAAAAACACTGCCAACCAAAGTTCCCCCTTAAAGAGTACCGGTGTTCTCCTTTGCAGACTGACAGCCAGAGTTCACCCTTAGAGATTTACAACCCAAATATATTCTATAAGTATTATTAACTAGAGTTTTCCCTTAAAGAGTATCATCATTCTTCTTTATAGCGTACCAGCTAGAGTTCCCACTTTAAAAATTCCAGAGTTCCCAATAAAGAGTATCAATTAGTGTACCGCCCATATATTTGGGAAAGTATAAATTCCTCTTGTATATAGTGCCAGTCAACATGCCTTTTGTTTAAATAAAATAAAAAATAGTCTGCTCACACGTCACTTGCTCTGTGTACTGTAAGCAGAGATTAGAGCTCAAGAGGGCTATTCGTCCAACAGGAATGGTCAGTCACACACTGCTCCTCACAAACCTCTAGGCTGCTCTTACATGGTGAGTGGAGTGTAACTGAGGTCAGGGATTGGCACTTGAAAGTCTTGCAGCCATTTATAAATCAATGGAGAACTGTCTTTAGTCACACAGTCACCCACCATAATTACAGATTTATGCCCCTGTGTCCACTGTGGTTATTACAGAACTGGTTAGTATTTCATCAAGAATAATACACATGGAGAAGACACTTGAATCAATAAAATAAATAGTTGAACCAAATCAATAATTAAAACCATTATAAATTAAAAATCGCAATAATTATAATAAACCAGTTTAAAACTCAGTCCACCCAGCAATAACTGGGAGACAACCCCACTAATAAGACATTGCGACAAGCAGAAATTAAATTAAATTGGGAGGGAGGGTGGGGACGCTGGTCCTGGGAAATCTGGAACCATACCTCCCAACCGTCCCGATTCCGGCGGGACAGTCCCGGTTTCTCACCGCTGTCCCGCCGTACCGGCCGGTCTTCAAAATGTCCTGCAGGGTGCTGCATCAAAACAGCTGATCGCTGCTGACTGCAGCAGCGATCAGACGAAGGCAGAAGTCTTGCGGCGGTGTTCTCACTGGGATCGATGCCGGCCCGGGAGTGGACCAGTCCAGTCACCTGACCTGTCATCTCACCTGTCATCTGACCTCACCGGTCAGGTGACTGGACTGGTCCACTTCCGGGTCAGCATCGACACCAGTGAGACCGCCGCTGCAAGACTCCTGCTTTCTTCTGATGGTGAGTGAAAGCAGAGCGGAGAGTGGCAGCAGTAGGGCCGGCTACCTCTACCGCTCTCTGCACAAAGTATAAAGGGCTGTGTGTTGCGCTACCTACAGGGGGGCTGTATCTGGCGCTATGTACAGGGGGACTGTGTCTGGAGCTAACTACAGGGGGACTGTATCTGGCGCTATGTACAGGGGGACTGTGTCTGGAGCTAACTACAGGGGGACTGTATCTGGCACTATGTACAGGGGGGGCTGTATCTGGCGCTATCTACAGGGGGCTGTATCTGGCGCTATCTACAGGAGGGCTGTATCTGGCGCCATCTACAGGGGGGTTGTATCTGGAGCTATCTACAGGGGGCTGTATCTGGCGCTATCTACAGGAGGGCTGTATCTGGCGCCATCTGCAGGGGGGCTGTATCTGGAGCTATCTACAGGGGGCTGTATCTGGCGCTATGTATAGGGGGGCTGTGTGTGGTGATATATACAGGGGGGCTGTGTGTGGAGCTATCTACAGGGGGGCTTTATCTGGAGCCATCTACAGGGGGCTGTATATGGCGCTACGTACAGGGGGGCTGTATCTGGAGCTATCCACAGGTGGACTGTGTGTGGAGCTATCTACAGGGGCTGTATCTGGAGCTATCTACAGGGGGGTTGTATCTGGCACTATGTACAGGGGGGCTGTGTATGGTGCTATATACAGGGGGGCTGTTTGTGGAGCTATCTACAGGGGGCTGTGTGTGGCACTATGTACAGTGTATGTAAAATAAATAATAAACCATACGTATTTGGTATCGCCGCGACCGTAACGACCTGAGGTATCAAAATATTATATTATTTATTGCACGCGGTGAACAGCTTAAAAAAAAACCGTAAAAAACGTTACCAGAGTTTCTGTTTTTTAGTCACTTTGCCCTACAAATATTAGAATAAAAAGTGATCAAAAAGTTGCACGTATCCAAAAATAGTACCTATAAAAACTATAACTCGTCCCGCAAAAAACAAGCCCTCATACACCTCCGTCGACAAAAAAATGTAAAAGTTATGGTTCTCACAACTTGGCGAAAGAAAAAAGACATTCTTTTTACAAAAGTAATTTTATTGTGCAAAAAGTTGTAAAACATAAAAAAGTGCTATAAATGAGGTATCGCCGGAATCGTACTCACCCGCAGAATAAAGTTAACGTAATTTATAACGCATGGTGAACGCTGTATAAAAAAAACGAAAAAAGCTGTGCCAGAATTGCGTTTTTTTGTTTACCTGGTCTCCCAAAAAATAGGATAAAAGGTGATCATAAAGTCGCATGTACCCCAAAATGGTACCAATAATAACTACAGCTCGTCCCGCAACAAACCAGCCCTCATACCGCTACGTCTATGAAAAAATAAAATGAGTTATGGCTCCAATAAGTCAGGAAATAAAAAAATATGCAGTTGTGCAGGTCCGAGGGGAACATTTCTTCTGTTTCAAGAGGCGATTTATCAAGGACTTAAAATTATGGAACCAGGAAGGGGAGGGCCCAAACATATCCGCTGGAAGCGCCAGTGCCGTATTATACCAGGACAACACTTTCCCAGCAAAATTCCCCAAACTGCAAAGTGTGGACCAAAAGGGGGATAAGAAAGGACGCCATTTATCAGTGTGACACCGGCCTGTGCAGAAAGGATTGCTTCACAGCGTAACACACATCTATGGATTATTTTATTGTTTTTTTACCCCATTATTATACCACCTGACTATGCCCCTTATATACTCCGCCCGGCTTACATGTACCCCCACATTATAAATGGAAACACCAGCAATACTCAAATAAATCTACTACCAAGCAAAATCCGCTCTCCAAAAGCCAAATGGTGCTCCCTCCGCTCTGAACCCTACAGCGTGCCCTAACAGCAGTTTCCTTCCACATATATGGCATCGTCATACCCGGGAGAACCCTTTTAACAATTTTTGGGGTGTGTGTCTCCAGTGGCATAAGCTGGGCATGACATATTTGCCACTGAATGGCATATCTAGGGAAAAATATAAATTTTTAATTTGCACCATCCGCAGTGCAATATTTATGGAAAAGACCTGTGGGGTGAAAATGCTCACTACACCCCTTAATAAATGCCTTGAGGGGTGCAGTTTCCATAATGGGGTCACTTCTCAGGGGTTTCTTTTTATTATTTCACATCAGAGCCTCTGCAGTTGTGAACCAATACTTTGTAAATCGCCAAATTAGGCCTCAATTTGACATGGTACGCTTTCAGTCCTGAGCCTGGTCGAATGTCCAGGCAAAAGATTAGTGCCCCATGTAGGGTGTTTCTAAAACCGGGAAACCCAGCATAATAATTAGAGAGCTGTCTTGTTATGGTGGCACAAGCCGGGCACCACATATTGGCATATCTACGGAAAAAAAATCCCATTTTCACTCTACAACATCGAGTGCACACCAATTTCTGCCAATCACCTGCAGGGTTAAAATGCTTACTACACCCCTAGGTAAATGCATTGAGGGGTGTAGTTTCCAAAATTGGGTCACTTCTGGGGGGTTTCCACTGTTTTGGGCCCAGAGGCGCCCAGAAACCAATCCAGCAACATCTGCACTCCAAATGGCGGTCCTTCCCTTCTGAGCCCTGCTGTTTGCCCAAACAGCAGTTTATGACCACATATGGGGTATTGCCGTACTCGGGAGAAATTGCTTTACAAATGTTGGGGTTCTTTTTTTCCTTTATTTGTTGAGAAAATAAAAAAAATTTGCGCTAAATCTACGTCTTATTAAAGAAAAAGGATTGTTTTTATTTTCACTGCCCAATTCTAATAAATTCTATGAAACATCTGTGGGGTCAAAACACTCACTACACCCCTAGATGAATTCCTCAAGAGGTGTAGTTTCCTAAATGGAGTAACTTTTTTGGGAGTTTTCATTGTTTTGTCCCCTCAGGGGCTTTGCAAATGTGACCTGGCCTCCGCAAACCATTCCTGCTAAATGTGATCTCCAAAAGCCAAATAGTGCTCTTTCCCTTCTAAGCCCTGCCGTGTGTCCACACAGCCGTTTATTACCACATGTGGGGTATTGTTTTACTCGGGAGAAATTGCTTTGCAAATTTTACGGTGCTTTTTCTCCTTCAGTCCTTGTGGAAATGAGAAAAAATGAGCTAAACCTACATTTTCTTTGAAAAAATTTAGATTGTCATTTTCAGGGCCTACTTCCAATAATTTATGCAAAAAACCTGTGGGGTCAAAACACTCACTATACCCCTAGATAATTTCCTCAATGGGTGTAGTTTCCAAAATGGGGTCACTTGTGGGGGGTTTCCACTGTTTTGTCCCCTCAGGGGCTTTGTAAATGTGACATGGCCTCCGCAAACCATTCCTGCTAGATTTGAGCTCCAAAAGCCAAATAGCGCTCTTTTCCTTCTAAGCCCTGCCGTGTCTTCAAACAACCGTTTATTACCACATGTGAGGTATTGTTTTACTCGGGAGAAATTTCTTTGCAAATTTTACGGTGCTTTTTCTCCTTCAGTCCTTGTGGAAATGAGAAAAAATGAGCTAAACCTACATTTTCTTTGAAAAAATTTAGATTGTCATTTTCAGGGCCTACTTCCAATAATTTATGCAAAAAACCTGTGGGGTCAAAACACTCACTATACCCCTAGATAATTTCCTCAATGGGTGTAGTTTCCAAAATGGGGTCACTTGTGGGGGGTTTCCACTGTTTTGTCCCCTCAGGGGCTTTGTAAATGTGACACGGCCTCGGCAAACCATTCCTGCTAGATTTGAGCTCCAGAAGCCAAATAGCGCTTGTTTTACTCGGGAGAAATTGCTTTACAAATTTTGCGGTGCTTTTTCTCCTTTAGTCCTTGTGGAAATGAGAAAAAAAAATCGCTAAACCTACATTTTCTTTGAAAAAATTTAGATATTAATTTTCACGGCCTAATTCCAATAATTTCTGTAAAAAACCTGTGCGGTCAAAATGCTCACTACACCCCTAGATAATTTCCTTAAGGTGTGTAGTTTCCCACTTTTGGGGGGTTTTCACTGTTTTGGCACCGCAAGAGCCCTTCAAACCTGACATGGTGCCTAAAATATATTGTAATAAAAATAAGGCCCCAAAATCCTCTAGGTACTCCTTTGCTTCTGAGGCCGGTGCTTCAGTCCAGTAGCACGCTACGGCCACATGTGGGATATTTCCTAAAACTGCAGAAACTGGGCAACAAATATTAGGTTGCATTTCTCTGGTAAAACCTTCTGTGTTATAAAAAAAATTGTATTAAAAATTAATTTCTGCAAAAAAATATGAAATTTGTACATTTCACCTCTACATTGCTTTAATTCCTGTGAAATGTGTAAAGGGTTAAGAAATTTTCTAAATGCTGTTTTGAATACTTTGAGGGGTGAAGTTTTTAAAATGGGGTGACTTTTTGGGGGTTTCTAATATATAAGGCCCTCAAAACCACCTCACAACTGAACTGGCCCCTGTAAAAATAGCCTCTTGAAATTTTCTTGAAAATGTGAGAAATTGCTGCTAAAGTTCTAAGCCTTGTGAGGTCATAGAAAAATAAAAGGATGTTCAAAAAACGATGCAAATCTAAAGTAGACATATGGGTGATGTTAATTAGCAACAATTTTGTGTGGTATAACTGCCTGTCTTACAAGCAGATACATTTAAATTGAGAAAAATGCACATTTTTGCAATTTTTCGCTAAATTTTGGTGTTTCTCACAATTAAATACTGAACATATCGAGCAAATTTTACCAGTAACTTAAAGTCCAATGTGTCACGAGAAAATAATCTCAGAATCGCTTGGATAGGTGAAAGCATTCCGGAGTTATTACCACATAAAGTGACACATGTCAGATTTGAAAAATGAGGCTCTGTCAGGAAGGTCAAAAGTGGCTAAAGAGGGAAGGGGTTCAATTCTTTGTATCAGTCAGCTCGTGATGGAGTAAGCAAATGATTATGTTTCCTCCATATATTTAGCAGACAATCATTTCCACTGCGTGGCTCATAATCAACATCCATATTGTAGCTGCCTCTCTTCTCTCCAGTTATGAGGTGGACATTGCTGTGGTTGTACATTTGGACTGTATGAGAGTATTTCTTGGGCACTGTATGGCACAGTTGTTTGAGTTCTGTATGGCGGTAATTTATGACAATGTTATTAACAGGCTCACTTTTCTATGCTATTTACAATATTTTACACATGGACGGACCACTAAATACCTTGGTGTGGCCCTGATTGTAAATACCATGTAAATCTTACTCTCGTCTCCTTCTGCTCTGCCTGTGTAATTGTATTGGCAATTCTGGGATTCCTGCACTTTTGGCATTCTGTTCATGAACCAGGAGGTGCAGGATGAGCAGTGCTGTCAGTGCTGCCCAAATTAAAAAAAAAATGCTGCAAAGCATCAGATAACGAGAGAACACAGAAAAAGGTGGATTTACCTAGAAAGATCAATCATAATTGAATTGTCTGTGAATCAGATCTTTATTGGCTTCTGGGGCAGATGACGTAAGTTCATGTTATGTTTTTAATTTTGCTGTAACACAATTTGAGAGCCTAATATCATGAGTCTACACATATAGTAGAGCTGTAACGTTCAATGATGCAGAGCAGAGTTTGTAATTTGTCACTAATTATTATAATATTAGGATGTTATCTTTGGTTTTACGTAGGGCTGCAGGTACTGTAACTATTGAGTAAAGATGCAGTGAATGTGAAGTGAAGTGCTGCCCAATTTTGATAATTCATACATATGATGTCTGGCCAGGTTTGAGATTTGCTTTTAACAAATTTAAGTGAATAATAGGTGAATTGATTTGCCCACTATATACTATAGACTGTAAAAAATCTGTGAATCAGGCCAAAAAAAGTGTTATTTTTGCAGAAAAGTAACAGTTAAATGACAAATTCAACTCTGCTTCGTCTATATATACATACGTAGCAGAGCCAAGTTTCACATTTAAAGTCAAACTTCACCTTTTGAGGCACTTTAGGGAAATGCATATTATGGACCTCACCCCACTCTGAAGTAAGAGCTCTGACAAATGTAATACACCTATATTTATTAAAATTACCAGTTAATATTCTGTGCATAATATTATTCTGTAGGGGAGCTCCGCTTTTCTGACTTTGTAAATAATATAAATTTGGTTTCATACTATCACCACTAGAGGGAGCTGATTGAAAATTGATGTATACAGCTAGAATTGACCACAATGATAGCTGTATAAATCTGTATGGAGTGAGCTCCCCCTAGAGGCGGCTGCATATAACCACTATGACGGTTTCAGGAAACAGGGAAGCAGTGTAGTGCTGGGTCCACACCCACCACAGGCCCTGTAGCAGTCTCATGCCCTACCTCTGTGGTAGGTGCACCACTGATTCCATTCCATAACAGAAAGCACAATATTTAAGACTAAGAGGAATTGATCCACAAAGTCTACTAGAAAGTTGCATCACTTTTTATTATATAATGGAGAACTTCACTTTTAGCTCTTTGAATCTTTGAAGTAATGTTGATGGTGCTCTCGGAGATTTAAATGGGACTGTATGCAAAGCACGATGTGGGATAATTCTTGCAGAAGCACTGGCATTCCCTTTTTTCTTAGAAACTGCACAGTTTTTTTGGCTTGATAAATGATATAACTGATAAATAATATAATTCTGTCTTCATGCAGCCATCACCAGGGGGAGCTAACTGTTATAGATTTATACTGGCAGCTGCAGGTGTCCTATATGACAATGTCATGGCAAGGGAAGCAGTTCAGTGCTGGGCCCCCTCTCTTTCCAGGGCCCATAGCTGTCACGGTATGCAAGGCCGGCCTTAGGGGTGTGCGACCCGTGCCTTTGCAGAGGGTGCATCACTCCAGCAGGTGCTGGCTCCATTCTGCTCAACAGCCGCCTTTCCGCCCGGGCGCTTCTTCACTCAGTGGCGTTGCTACCACTGTAACAGCTGCTAGCGGCGGCACCGAGCAGGGGCGTAGCTAGGGGGGGGGGGCAGGCGGGGCATATGCCCCGGGCGCAACCCGGAGGATAGGGAAGGGGGGGCGCCGAAGAGCAGCTGATCGCTGCTGACAGGCGCCCCGTATGTGGGACACCTGCAGCAGCTTAGGAAGAGCCAGGACATTACGGTGTTCTGACTGGGGTCTGTGACGGCCAGGGAGTGGACCAGTCCAGTCACCTGACCTCACGTCAGTGACATGAGGTCAGATGACTCAGGTCAGGGGACAGGTCCACTCCCGTGCTGCAGCCTCCCTGCATCTGCCTCTACTCTGTGCTCTGTGCTCTGCCGAGAAGCAGAGAGGAAGCTCCGCCCACAGCCCGTCCTGACCTGTCAGCAAGGAAACATGGTGAGTGTCTGTGTGTGTAATGTGTGTAATGTGTGTCTCTGTGTTTGTGTGTGTGTGTGTGTGTGTGTGTGTCTCTGTCTGTGTCTCTGCATGTGTTTGTCTCTTACATCTACTACATTATCTGTACTCTGAGAGTTATCTCTGTGTTATCTGTGGTGTTACATAGGACTGCAGATAACACTACTACATTATCTGTACTCAGAGAGATATGACTCTGTTATCTGTGGTGTTACATAGGACTGCAGGGAACATCTACTACATTATCTGTACTGTGTGCTAAATTACAATCTCAGCTCTGCTACACAGTACAGATAATGTAGTAGATGTTACCTGCAGTCCTATTTAACACCACAGATAACACAGTGATATCTCTCTGAGTACAGATAATGTAGTAGTGTTACCTGCAGTCCTATGTAACACCATGTAGCGACACCACTATAGCAGAGCAGGGAGGTTTCTTCCTGCTCTGCTATCTACTAGCGCCACAATAGCTCCCTGAAGGTGCGGAATCCCCGTGTGGCCGGGGATTCCGCTCTTGGAGCGCTTTGCTTGATGTGTCTGTCCATAAATGGACACAGACGACAGGGGCTTCACTTGGACTGAAATCCCCAGTAACAGCGCTGGCAACGCTGCTGTCGGGGATTCTGCTACAGGAGTTGCCCCTGATGTCATTGTCCATATATGGACAGAGAGATTAACGGAGCGCTCCAAGAGCGGAATCCCCGGCTACAGGGGAATTCCACTCCTTCAGGGAGCTAAAGTTGCGCTAACTATAGGAAAGAGGGCTGGGGTGCTATCTACAAGGGGGCTGTAGGCGGTGTGGCACTACCTACAACGGGGCTGTGTAGCACTACCTACCAGGGGGCCATGTGGCACTACCTACCAGAGGGCTGTGTGGCACTATCTACAGGTGGCTGTGTGTCACTATCTACAGGGGGAATCTGTGATTGGGGGGGCTGATGGTCATTTTACTGTGAGTGGCGAGCTGATGGTCATTTTACTGTGAGTGGGGGGCTGATGGTCTTCTTACTGTGAGTGCGGGGCTGATGGTCTTTATGGCCCTGTCTACAAGGGGGAGGTAGGTGGCTGTATGGCACTGTCTACATGAGGGAAGTGGGGAGCTGTATGGCATGATCTACAAGGGGAGGTGGGTGTATGTATGGCACTGTCTACAAGGGGGAGGTGGGGTGATGTATGGCACTCTACATGAGGGAGGTGGGGGGCTTATGGCACGATGTACAAGGAGGAGGTGGGGGAATATGACACTGTCTACAGGAAGACTGTATGGCACAATCTGCACGTGGGCACTATCTACAAGGGGGGGACTGTGGGGGGAATTATACTTTTTTTATAGGGCATTTTTTTCATGATGGGGTGGGGCGCCGAAAGATAATTTCACACGGGGCGCCATTTATCCTAAGGCCGGCCCTGATGGTATGTCCTGATATAAGTGTTATGACCCCAGGATCTGTTTATGGCTCATGATAACTTTTTCATATACAATGTAGAGCAAGCAACACAAATATATTCATTATTTACAGCTATGGTCCATTATTTGTTTTACGCTTCGCGCACACATTTGATTGTGTAGGTAGAATAACATTGCCAACAGTAAAAAAGGATTAATGACAATGCCGGGGAGATAAAAGTTAACCGTTCTCTTAAAGCTGCCAGCAAATCAATGATAAGGAGTATTAAAGAAATTAAATGAATATAAAAATTGATGGCAAACTGCAAAATATTTTAGGATTCCTCCTATAACTGCATTATAAAAGATGTGAGGCTGCTAGAAATCTCTCCCATAGTTGAAGTCTTACAGAATATCTCAATCTATTTCAGGTAAATCATTTACGTTGTTTGATAGCCGCCCACAGGGGTGTCACCCAGTTTTTCACAGACCCTGAATAGCATATTAATCCCCTGTGTTATGCAGTACATCCTACGTCTCCTTTTTCATTTTATTTTGTCTGTGTGTCAGTCTTTACTGCGGTTGTGGGATTGTATTCATGAACTAGGACGCTTAGGATGAACATTGCTTTAGATTTTTACTATGTAGGAGAGCTTGTGAAACTGTACTGCTCTACATGGAGTTGTGGGAGGTAAAATGCAGAAAGCAAATAATAAGATTAAAACATTTTCTAAAATAAAATATGTAATTATCATCAGGAAATAATGCTACTACTGTGGACACAATCTATTGGGATGTCCTACAAAAAGCTCCGCCCTCACATGTCCCCATAATACCAATCAAAGCACTGCTGTTCCAAAGAGTGCCCCCATACATAGTGCCTGCCAGTGAGTGCGTCCATAAACAATGCTAGTTAAAACTGTTCCCAACCAAAAGCAATGCCAGCCACAGTGCCCCCGTATAATGTGTCTGCCATTGAGTGCCTCCAAAAACAATGTTAACCGGTCAGTGCCCCAATAAACAATGCCAGCCATAGTGTGCCCTCACAAACAATGCCAGCCAAAAGGTGCCCTTATATACAGTGTCAGTTAGAGTGCTCCCATATACAGTTCCTGCCAGTGAGTGCCCCTTAATGCCAACCACAGTGCCCCCATATAATTTGCCTGCCAGTGAGTGCCTCCATTAAAAATGCTAGCCAGTAAGTGCCCTCACAAACAATTCCAGCAAAGGTGTGCCCTCACAAACAAAGTCAGCTGAAGTGTGCCCGTCAGAGTGTGCCCTTATATACAGTGTCATTTAGCGTTCTCCCATACACAGTGCCCGATGTCAGTATCTCCATAAACAATGCCAGACTGTAAGTGCCCCCACAAACAATGGCAGCCAGACTGTGCCTCTATATAGTGTCAGGTAGAATACTCTCATACAAAGTGCCTGCCAGAGTGTGCCATCATATACAGTGCCTGCCAATAAGTGCCCTCACAAACAATAACAGCAAAGGCGTGCCCTGACAAAGCCAGCTGAAGTGTGTCCTCACAAACAATGCCAGTTAGAGTGTGCCCTTATATACAGTGTCATTTAGAATTCTCCATACACAGTGCCCGCCAGTGAGTGCCTCCATAAACAATGCCAGCCAGTGTGTGCCCCTATATAGTGTCAGGTAGAATACTCCCATACACATTGCTTGCCAGGGCGTGCCATCATATACAGTGCCTGCCAATAAGTGCCCCCACAAACACTGCCAGTAAGACTGTGCACCTATATATAGTGTAAGATAGAGTTCTCTCATACACAGTGCCTGCCAGTGAGTGCCTCCTAAAACAAAGCTAGTCAAAGACTGCCCCCACTCACGAGCAATGCCAGCCACAGTGCCCCCATATAATGTGCCTGCCAATGAGTGCCTCCATAAAAAATGCCAGCCAGAAAGTACCCCCACAAATAATACCAATCAGTGTGTGCCCCTATATACAGTGTCAGTAAGAGTTCTTCCATATACAGTGTCTGCCAGTGAGTATATCCATAAACAATACCTTCCAGTTAGTGCCCCACAAACAATGCTAGAGAGTGCCCCTATATACAGTGTCAGAACAGTTCCCCCATATACAGTGCCTAGTAGTCAGTGCCTTCATAAACAATGCTACTTAAAGGCTGCTCCCATTGACAAACAATGCAAGACATAGTGCCACCATATGATATGACTGCCAGTGAGTGACTCCATAAACAATGCCAGCCAGAATCTACCCCCACTAACAATGCCAACCACAGTGCCCCCATATAATTTGTCTGCCAGTAAGTTCCCTCACAAACAATGCCAGCCAGAGTGTGCCCCTATATACAGTGTCAGCTGGTGTGCCTCTATAAATAATACCATCCAAAGTGTGAGAGGTGAAGCTATGCTTTATGTGAAACATGGGGTGTAGACTTGTGCGGGTCAAATCTTACAGCAGGCTGGTGTTATTCATTCATGTAGTATTTACACCAAACTGTCCCCTTTCGTTTAAGGCAACCAAAATCAGGGAGTGGGACCCAATCCCCGTGATGTCTGTGTATGCCCCGGGTAGGTTCTTATACTTTTCTTCACAAACTTTTCCCATACTTATCTTGCAAGTTGCAGACGTAACTTTTCTACAAATGTGCCATGCACAGTACATTGTAAAGTCAATGACTTTATGAGATCATATTCTCCATACCATGCAATCGAATCAGTTTCCATATCACTTAACCCTATTTTAGTGGTTTAATATTCGGCTGTCTTCCTAACTGAATATTCGCTTGACTACAGATTGAAATCCCTTGTTTCTGGAATTATAAATCACCTTGTCAGTCTCAATCCCTGACTCTTTTAATCTGATAATCATTTTTGTTGCAGAGTCTTATTCAATTTTGATAGGTCTCCTTTGATTACACTTTAATACATCAGTCTTAAATTTACGGCTTATGTCTTCTATACTCTTTCTTAAAGTGGTTTGATTTTTCTAAAGAAATATTTTACAAAAATTCCATTATGATATCATTATGCCGGTGAAATTGAATCCATTTTGATTCAGGAATAGAAAATGAATATTTAGGTTTATGAATCAATATTTTAAGGAAAAGTAACAATTTTTGTAGCATTTTTGAATTGTTAGTATGTGGCATAAATATAAGAGAGCGATCCCAAAATGGACCCTCTATTATAGTGCCAGTTTTGCCACCCAGGACAAAAGGAACTAGTGTTTTCCCTCTTAACACCCTTTCCAGGGCCCTTTGGCCAGTTCTCTACCCACGCCAAAAAGAAGCCCCTCTGGAGGACTTGATGGGAACATTAATTTAAATGGGTGCCATGTAATTCAGCATTTCTCCAGCAGAGGCCTCTGCAGCAGAAATTTGGGGCTACCATGTGTGAGACATTCTTATCGTCCTGATGTGATGATGTCATAATATACTATTTCTATATTTTGACATCACTAGAAGTACACTACCGTTCAAAAGTTTAGGGTCACTTAGATATTTCCTTATTTTTGCAAGAAAAGCACGTTTTTTTTCAATGAAGATAACATTAAATTAATCAGAAATACACTCTATACATTGTTAATGCGCTAAATGACTATTCTAGCTGCAAACGTCTGGTTTTTAATGCAATATCTACATAGGTGTATAGAGGCCCATTTCCAGCAACCATCACTCCAGTGTTCTAATGGTAGAAGGCTAATGGATGATTAGAAAACACTTGAAAACCCTTGTGCAATTATGTTAGCACCGCTGTAAACAGTTTTGCTGTTTAGAGGAGCTATAAAACTGACCTTCCTTTGAGCTAGTTGAGAATCTGGAGCATTACATTTGTGGGTTCGATTAAACTCTCACAATGGCTAGAAAAAGAGAGTTTTCATGTGAAACTCGACAGTCTATTTTTGTTCTTAGAAATGAAGGCTATTCCATGCGAGAAATTGCCAAGAAACTGAAGATTTCCTACAACGGTGTGTACTACTCCCTTCAGAGGACAGCACACACAGGCTCTAACCAGAGTAGAAAGAGAAGTGGGAGGCCCCGCTGCACAACTGAGCAACAAGACAAGTACATTAGAGTCTCTAGTTTGAGCCGCGTTCTGCTCCCGTAGGTAAACGGGGTAGCAGCACTGCGAAGACCGCACAGAGAATTCACCGGCGGTCAGCATAGAACATATCAGCTAGATGAGGGGAACACACCCAGCTGCTAAGTGAAACACAGCAGGGCGCGCTTCCAACACAACCGTGCTGTTAGCTATACAGCTGACGGCTGTCAGCTGTGCAGTAGGATCTTGTGCAGGGTGGTAACTTGCCAATCATGTGAAGGTGTTATTGAGGACAGGAGTGGAGGAGAGGTAACAGACTGAGAGCTACGTAATGGTAAGAGCAGAGTTCACAGCAGCACAGAATATTTCAGGAGAGGAGCGTGCAGATGTTGAGGAGTGTATGACGCTGACTGGTCACTGATTGGTCAGCGTCATACACATAAACGCGCCCACTTAAAAACACAATACACGCCCAGTTGGACATAACGAATAAAAACACGCCCAGTTGTCCATTTCAAAGCTCATTTGCATAAATATAAAATAGCTCATAACTTGGCCAAAAATGAACGTTTAAAAAAAAAACCCAAAAAAACATTGCTGTTATCTACATTGCAGCGCCGATCACATGCAATAGGATATCGGGGTTTGAGAATCTGGTGACAGAGCCTCTTTAAAGGCATTGTCTAACTTCTGATAACTGATGACCTATCCACCGGACAGAGTTGTTTTGGTGGGAACCTCAACCTACACAATATTAGGCAGGACATTTTAATGTTATGACTGAACGGTGTATTTACATATGCAACAACTTCATGAGAAATATATTCAAATGGATTACACTCAGATTGTAGATGATGACATCACAGGAAGTGTATACAGATGCACCAGACCTAGATTGTCGATTGATACCTTCCTGTTTTGATTGTGTGATTGTGCAGTGAAAGAAGTTGGGCTGGAACAATGAGAAGTGTATGATGCTGATTGGTCACTGATTAGTCACTGATTGGTCAGGGTCATACACTTCTCTGTACAACGCCCAGTTGGTAAAAAGTAAAAACACGCCCATTTGTCTATTAAGAAACTAATTAGCATAAATCTAAAATTGTTCATAACTTGCTCATAAATTACCGTTTTTAAAAATAAAAACCATTGTTATCTACATTACAGCGCCGATCAGATTATGTAGGAGATGGGGAATTTATAATCTGGAGACAGAGCCTCTTTAAATTTAATTTGTGTGCAACATTTGTGTCATTTGCTTCCCCCCCAGGAAAGCATCCATGGGAAGACATGTAATGTCTCGTGTTTAGGGTGTGTTCACACCAGCGTTAGTTTCCGCTGAGGGGTTCCGTCTAAGGTTTCCATCTGGTTAACCCCTCAGTGGAAAGGCAAACTGAAACCTCATCTTCCGTTTCCCTCACCATTGAACTCAATGGTGATGGAAACCTAGCTAATGGTTTCCGTCTGTCACCGTTTTTAAAAGGTTCCGTCGGAATCAATAGCGCAGCCTCCAACGGAACCCCTCAACGGAAGGGCAACGATGATGTGAACAGGCTCTTAGGACTGAATCACATTTTCTATTTAGATATAAAAAACACACAAAAAAAAACATAAACCCTAAACAAAACTTTCACATTTCTCATAGTCATCGGTCTTATCAACTTTGACACTTGTTTTGCCCTCTCCGTACACATCATTTATCATTCCTTTGCTCTGGATGAACACTCTGATTAGTTCCCTTATATTGTCAGTCTTAATAGAAAACATTTCTCAGGAAAAAAAAATAACTGTTAGAACTTTTTGGGGAATAAGTTCCATTTAAAATGTATAAATTCTTTGCCGCTAACTTCTTTCAAGTTTTATTACTATGATATACCGGTTTATGTGTCTGCAGAATGCACCATAATAGTTTAAACAGCTTCAAGGTACCCTGTCAGGAGATACAGTATACTTCTTTAATTAAGCAATAAGACAAAACAGGCTGTGCATTTATATCCGATTATTGCATACCTTCAAGCTAAGGCCAACAGATGCAATAATCCTTAGAAATGTACCAAGAATATCTTATTACAGTAATGAAATTGCCAAGGAGAAAATGACAGATATTCTTCAACATTTACATTACAGTTGATAGAATCCTTGAACTTGACAAGCATACAAATAAGGTAAACAGGCTATGACTGCCAATGCTCAGCAAACAGTACATCACTTCTCACTTATACACTTTATGGCGAAGAGTATGTGGAGACCCCTCCTAATTATTAAGTTCAGATGTTTTAGCCACACTCATTGCAAACAGGTGCATAAAATCAGGGGCATTTTCTGATCTACTAAATTTGCCCCGATCACCTGTAAGTGCTATTATTATGTGCTAGATCTGCCCCGGTCACCTGTAAGGGTATGTGCACACACACTAATTACGTCCGTAATTGACGGACGTATTTCGGCCGGAAGTCCCGTACCGAACACAGTGCAGGGAGCCGGGCTCCTAGCATCATAGTTATGTACGACGCTAGGAGTCCCTGCCTCTCTGCAGCACAACTGTCCCGTACTGTAATCATGTTTTCAGTACGGGACAGTTGTCCTGCAGCGAGGCAGGGACTCCTAGCATCGTACATAACTATGATGCTAGGAGCCCGGCTCCCTGCACTGAGTTCGGTCCGGTACTTGCGGCCGAAATATGTCCGTCAATTACGGACGTAATTAGTGTGTGTGCACATACCATAAGAGTTATTATTATCTGCTAGATCTGCCCCGGTCACCTGTAAGAGTTATTATTATCTGCTAGATCTGCTCCGGTCACCTGTAAGTGTTATTATTATCTGCTAGATCTACCCCGGTCACCTGTAAGAGTTATTATTATCTGTTAGATCTGCTCTGGTCTCCTGTAAGTGCTATTATTATCTGCTAGTTCTGACCTGGTCCCCTGTAAGTGCTATTATCTGCTAGACCTGCCCCGGTCACCTGTAAGTGGTATTATTATATGCTAGATCTGCCCAGGTTACCTGTAATTGCTATTATTATCTGTTAGATCTGTCCTGGTCATCTGTAAGTGCTATTATTATCTGCTAGATCTGCCCCGGTCATCTGTAGTTGCTATTATTATCTGCTAGATCTGCCCCGGTCACCTGTAAGTGCTATTAATGTGAAGTGGAAGTGTCTAAAAGTAACAAAAGCTCAGCCATGAAGCGTTAGGCTACGCAAGCTCACTGAGCAGGGCCGCTGAGTGTTGAAGCACGTGGCACGTAAAAAATCATCTATTCTCTGTTGCATCACTTACTACAGAGATCCAAACTGCCTCTGGAAGTGATATCAGCACCAGAATTGTTGGTCCGGACCTTCATGAAATGCGTTTCCATGGTCACTGCACACAAGCCTAAGATCACCATGCACAATGCCAAGCGTCTGCTGGAGTGGTGTAAAGCACGCCGTCACTGGACTCTGGAGCAGCATGTACTGTGGAGTGATAAATCACATCTCACTATCTGGCAGTATGATGGAGGAATCCGGATTTGGCGGATGCCCGGAGAACACTACCAACCGGAAAGCTTAGTTCCTACTGTAACATTTGGTGGATGAGGAATATTGGTCTGAGGCAATTGCGACATCTAAGTAGTTTGACAGAGGGAAGGGGGTTGCTTCCTCTGTTAGCTTTTCAGCACCCTCGTGACACGATCAAAAGGTGCCTATGGGCTACCGTGGCAGTGGGATGCCATCAAGCTCAAATACATAGATAGAGAGAGAGAGAAAGATATAGATAGAGAGACAGACAGACAGACAGACAGATAGATAGATAGATAGATACAGTGGCGTAACTACCGCCGTAGCAGACGTAGCGGCTGCTACGGGGCCCACGGCATAAGGGGGCCCATGTCGCCCGCCGGCACGGGCCCCCACCATGGCCGGAGTCTCCTCTAGCAGCCGCTATGGCTGCTACAGCGGGACGCCACTGAACACTACGGCAGAGCAGGGAGGTATCTCCCTGCTCTGCCATTAAACAAAAGACATGTATCCCCTATCCACAGGATATCCACAGGACTGGGGATACATGTGTGATCGCTGGCATTGATAGGGAGAACGGGGGACTGAAAGTCCCCTGAAGTTCTCCATCACAAACCTCGGACTTCCGGGGTCTGTGTCGGCGCTCCTTTCATTTTTATTGAGCTGCGCAGACGCCGGAAGTCAGAGGTTAGTCATGGAGAATTTGGGGGGACTTTTGGTCCCCCGTTCTCCCTATCGCTATATTTTCACGGCACAAATAAGTTAAATTATTACCCTTGTAATATGTAAAGAATACCTCCCAAGATGTCAGTTGTCAATTACATATTATAGAACTTAAATATACAGAGTGTAATGTGTCACAGAGCAATAAATACTGTATACGGTGGACAAAATGATATTATAATCTAGATGCGTTTAATTAGAGCACTACTTTAGGTAAACAATATCTGAAAAACAGACTCTTTCCACGCGCTAGAACATAACCTTTCCTCAAATAATGAAAACACACTGCTATTAGGAAGACTAAGGACTCATGTATTTGGCTATATTACATGTGTCTGATTGTACTGAGTCATAATATGGCATCCACAAAAGTCTATGGGCAGTGGCGTAACTACCGCCGTAGCGGCTGCTACGGGGCCCGCGGCATGAGGGGGCCCATGTCGCCCGCCGGCACGGGCCCCCACCATGGACGGAGGCTCCACTAGCAGCCGCTATGACTGCTACAGCGCGACACCACTGAACACTATGGCAGAGCAGGGAGGTATCTCCCCGCTCTGCCATTAAACAAAAGACATACAGCCCCCTCTGTAGATAACGCCATACAGCCTCCACTGTAGAGAACGCCATACAGCCCCCTCTGTAGAGAACGCCATACAGCCCCCACTGTAGAGAACGCCATACAGCCCCCTCTGTAGAGAACGCCATACAGCCCCCACTGTAGAGAACGCCATACAGCCCCCTCTGTAGAGAACGCCATACAGCCCCCTCTGTAGAGAACGCCATACAGCCCCCTCTGTAGAGAACACCATACAGCCCTCTCTGTAGAGAACGCCATACAGCCCCCTCTGTAGAGAACGCCATACAGCCCCCACTGTAGAGAACGCCATACAGCCCCCTCTGTAGAGAACACCATACAGCCCTCTCTGTAGAGAACGCCATACAGCCCCCTCTGTAGAGAACGCCATACAGCCCCCACTGTAGAGAACGCCATACAGCCCCCTCTGTAGAGAACGCCATACAGCCCCCTCTGTAGAGAACGCCATACATCCCCCTGTAGAGAACGCCATACAGCCCCCTCTGTAGATAACTCCATACAGCCCCCTCTGTAGAGAACGCCATACAGCCCCCACTGTAGAGAACGCCATACAGCCCCCTCTGTAGAGAACGCCATACAGCCCCCACTGTAGAGAACGCCATACAGCCCCCTCTGTAGAGAACGCCACACATG
This sequence comes from Rhinoderma darwinii, assembly GCF_050947455.1. Taxonomy (NCBI): domain Eukaryota; kingdom Metazoa; phylum Chordata; class Amphibia; order Anura; family Rhinodermatidae; genus Rhinoderma; species Rhinoderma darwinii. The sequence continues at coordinate 20,785,851 of NC_134687.1, read as the reverse complement.
CCCCTCTGTAGAGAACACCATACATCCCCCTGTAGAGAACGCCATACAGCCCCCACTGTAGAGAACGCCATACAGACCCACTGTAGAGAACGCCATACAGCCCCCTGTAGATAACGCCATACAGCCCCCTTTGTAGATATTGCCATACAGCCCCCTCTGTAGATATCTACAAAGGGGGCTGTATGGCGTTATCTACAGGGGGGACTCTGTATGGCGTTATCTACAGGGGGTCTGTATGGTGTTCTCTACAGTGGGGGCTGTATGGCGTTCTCTACAGGGGGATGTATGGCGTTCTCTACAGGGGGGCTGTATGGCGTTATCTACAGAGGGGGCTGTATGGCGTTATCTACAGAGGGGGCTGTATGGCGTTCTCTACAGAGGGGGCTGTATGGCGTTATCTACAGAGGGGGCCGTATGGCGTTCTCTACAGAGGGGGCTGTATGGCGTTCTCTACAGTGGGGGCTGTATGGCGTTCTCTACAGGGGGGGCTGTATAGCGTTCGCTACAGGGGGGCTGTATGGCGTTCTCTACAAGGGGGGCTGTATGGCGTTATCTACAGGGGGATGTATGGTGCTATCTACAGAGGGGGCTGTATGGAGTTATCTACAGAGGGGGCTGTATGGAGTTATCTACAGAGGGGGCTGTATGGAGTTATCTACAGAGGGGGCTGTATGGCGTTACCTACAGGGGGCTGTATGGCGTTATCTACAGGGGATGTATGGCCCTATCTACAGAGGGGACTGTATGGAGTTATCTACAGAGGGGGCTGTATGGAGTTATCTACAGAGGGGGCTGTATGGAGTTATCTACAGAGGGGGCTGTATGGCGTTACCTACAGGGGGCTGTATGGCGTTATCTACAGGGGATGTATGGCCCTATCTACAGAGGGGACTGTATGGAGTTATCCACAGGGGGGCTGTATGGCGTTATCTACAGGGGGGCTGTAAAAAAGGCACTATCTACAAGGGGGGGGGTTGTGTGACACCCAGGGGAGGGGTGGCCCCAGTCAAAAGTTTGCTATGGGGCCCAGTCTCTCCTAGTTACGCCCCTAGATACATAGATAGATAGATAGATAGATAGATAGATAGATAGATAGATAGATAGATAGATAGATAGATATGAGCTAGATAGAGAGATAGATAGATAGATAGATAGATAGATAGATAGATAGATAGATAGATAGATAGATAGATAGATAGATAGATAGATAGATAGATAGATACAGATGTAGCCGTCTTTACCTTGACTTTTAACGCATTAAATAAACAGTGGCTAGATCCTTTATCTTGACTTTTGTTGTGTGTTATCACGCTGCAGCAGCAAGTTATCAGAATCAAGTTAAAGATGGCTACATCCGTAGGTGTGATGTCAGATGTTCACATACTTTTGGCCAGATTATGTACATACATAGTGGGGCATACTACAAATATATTATCATATCAGACAATTATGGCTTTACCATACATCTATGTATGGTAAAGCCATAATTGTCTGATATGATAATATATTTGTAGTATGCACCACTAGGTACCTTAGATAGGTAGTAACCTTGGTTGTTTTCTGAGAATGACACTCACAAAATTTTAAAAGGATTTGGACAACCCCTTTTTAATTAAAAGGTTCCCCCTGAAGATAAGCTGAACACAGTATGTTCCACTGCTTAGTCCTCCAGCGATCAGCTGTAATCTGTAGGAGAATCTGCCAGTTAGTGTTCAATTCTCCTTCAGCGCCACCACAGGGGAAGTAAAGCATTGCACGGTGCATATTGAGGTCAGTAGGCGTCCATGTAATACATGGCAGTGTCAGGTCCTCCAGAACAAGAGATGCTTTTTGTAGCCGCTCTGTCTCTAACTAATAGATGGGGTCCCGAGTGAGGGTTCCCCTCTAGACATAAGTCCTAACAGGGCATATGAACAGAGATTGTGTATTTTAGGCAAGCCATCTTCATGGATTATCTTCTCTGCTTGTACATCCATACCTGTATAAGGAATAGGCCCTATATCACCACTCCATTCCCTTAGCAGATACTATGTTCTTATTTTGGTAGGATGCCTTGTGTAGCAGATGCAGATCAAATGGTTTATTCAGAATTAATGACACCACAAAAAGGGTGTAGCTGGAATTCATAGATCCCCATAGCCATGAACGAACCACCATCTTGGTGACAGGAAATTAATGGTAGTAATAAAGTATAACAACTTTTACTAGAGCGTCAGTCAAATGATGGATAATTGTGTCATATATCAGATCTTCTGCACAAAGGAGAACACACGTAGTAGAGCTAGTAAGCAGAGAGCTACCACAATGTATTGTTCCCACAAAATGGAGCAATATTTCTGCACCTCAGTGGGCCCCCTCAGATTGTGAACCCCATAGCAGCTGCTGTGGCTGTTATTCCACCCATAGGCAACAAAATTCCCTTAAAACACTTAGAGTTTGCTCTATTTTAGTAGATAAAGTCTTACAAATTGTATAAATGTTCCATTACATCCAAAAGGTTTTGTATTGGGTTGCGATCTGGTGACTGTCCGTTGTTCTCATTTTTACATTCTTGGAACCAGCTTGAGACGACTCCCAGGGATTCACCTGGTCACCAACAATACTCAGGTCGACTGGGACATTTCAATTAACCACAGTTGGTATTAAGTAGTCTAATATGTGCCCAGAAAACATTTCCACCACATTACACCACCAGTTCCCTCTACAAGGAGCACTGTTTGTGGCAATCTCTACAGGGGGGCACTGTGTGGGGCAATCTCTACAGGGGCCACTGTGTGTGGCAATCTTTACAGGGGGGCACTGTGTGGGGCAATCTCTACAGGGGCCACTGTGTGTGGCAATCTCTACAGGGGGCACTGTGTGTGGCAATCTCTACGGGGGGGCACTGTTTGTGGCAATCTCTACAGGGGAACTGTGTGTGGCAATCTCTACAGGGGGGCACTGTGTGGGGCAATCTCTACAGGGGCCACTGTGTGTGGCAATCTTTACAGGGGGGCACTGTGTGGGGCAATCTCTACAGGGGCCACTGTGTGTGGCAATCTCTACAGGGGGCACTGTGTGTGGCAATCTCTACGGGGGGGGGGGCACTGTGTGTGGCAATCTCTACAGGGAGCACAGGGAACACTGTGTGTGGCACTCATTACTGGTGTCTATGATTAGGATCCCTGAAACATAACTTGGCTTGGGACCCCAGAAATGCTAAATTCACCCTTGAATGTAAGCACACACACACACACACACACACACACACACACACACGCTTGATTGTCATAGACAGACATGTCATATGAAAGCTTATGGGACTATATAAACTAGATACAGATAATACGCTGCTTGGATCTGAACCCAGGGGGTCTTGTGTTTTATAAGTGGTGTAAAGGATAATGTCACCCATATAGAGCCCATTATATATAAATGATGCTGGACATGAAAGGCTTAATAGCAGTTATTGCAAAAGAAACTATATTCAATTTCTGGCCATTATGAATTGAATTGTCAAGGGAAATAATGTATCTACTTCCCATCTCTCTTAATATTCAGCTTTCATTTGCCCAGCAGGAAAGTAGATCTTTTTTATTTATATACTTACAATGGTATTACACCATTTGATAAGGCAGCAATTTCCATCTGTAGGCTTTGCAAAGTGATAAAATTAAACTTTGCACATAAAGTAGAATGCATTTTATTTGTAGCGTCTACGATATTTCTATCACCCCTATTGTGAACCAGAGCTGTAAATATAATGTGAAGCTGATGTCTGTGATAGATTACCTTCAGTGAAATATACAGAAAGATAACATAGGAACAATTCTTGACAAATATTTAATAAATTCAAATATGTATTTTAATCTAATAGGGGTAGAGGTTGAGATTTATCTTGTTGTCAACATAGGCTGCTCCGCTCTCAGCCTACTATTGGTGCATCCAACCTTCAATGCATTTATAGCTATTAGATACGCTGTTAATGGGGTATTCCAGCCAAAAATATTTCCACTGGATAGGGGATAAATGTTGAAATGGTGGAAGCCCCATTTACCGCAAGAATGGTGGATCCCCATCCCTCCCAACCACACGACCACGGCAAGGATTAGTTTGAATGGAGAATCGTTCAGCATGCACACTGCCACACCATTCAAACTCTATTGGAAGGATGGAAATAACCAAGTGCAGTGGATAGGTGATAGGTGTTTTTGGCTTAGACGCCCCTTTAAGGCCCCATGATCACTGCAGGGCCTTCTGGCAAGCCACAAAGTGTTTTTTAAACAGTTGATAAGGTGCAGGTTTTGTGGATACCCCATCAATTCTCTAAGTCAATTTTCCAGAGAGTCAAACAGGGCTTGCAGAAATGGGCACTGCCAAAAGGACACTTCCACAGAAAGGGTGTTTCCAAAGCAAATGGGCATCTCGGGCAAAGCCTAGAATTGCGTAGTTCATGGGAATGCATGAAAGTCTTCAGCCGTAGGCCCCCTTAAATGGCCATTCATGCCAAATTGGACACCCAATCTAATTGGATTTGCATACATTTGTGCCCATGTCCCTAGCAGCTGACATAAAATCGCTAAATTTTGGATTTTCTGCTTTTCCTCTTTTTGTTTTTGTAACTGTTTTTGCACATTTTATGTATGTCCTTTATTTCTTTATTGTTTGTTTTGTTGCTAGGGGTTCCAAGTAATTAAAAGAGCAGCAGAAAATAAAAAATACTCACCTGTTGAATCCCCCACTGCTCCAACGCCAATGCTCTAATGGTTCCTGCTGGACTTTGTTTTCTTTCCTGGAGCGATAACATGTTGTATTGGCACATGACTACTGCATATCTACCCCTCTGCCCAATATACTGCTGTAGGACCCTGTAGTGTACAATTGTATGTAATAAGGTCTATGACTCATATAATCAAGTAATCATGTGACCTTGTGTCTACATGTGACAAGGTCCCTATCTAAAAAGGTTATGAATTGTATGGATCCCAATTGTTCGTGCTCTTTGGGTGCCACGATCAGCATCTGAGGTGTTAAATGGCCAGGATCAATATTAAACAGGCCGTTACTGTCTTCATTGTGTGCAATTAGGACGTAACGATACTGTAACGTTTCTCCAGAGAGAAGTAGATCTTCTAAGCCGCAATTGGTTTGGCGCTGGCTAGACTGGTGTGCAAAATTTTAGAAATCTTCCCGTTCCTCACCCGTAACCACCGCAAGAAGGTATGGACTTTCCTGGTCGGATTGCCAGGTCGCGGTCCCAAGTATTGTCATCCAATTTGGCGGCAGGTGTGCTGTTGCAGAGTCAGAAACGTAACGAGGGGTGATCAACGGATTAATAGTCAGAAAGTAGCAAGCCGAGGATAAGACAGAATCGTAGTCAGGAGTCAATACCAGCAGTAGAATCAAAGATACCAAGTGACAAATCCAAAGGGGCGAGACCGGAGTGTAATGGTCAAGGCCAATAACAAAGTCAAATAGCAATATGAACAGTAACCTAACAAGAGTGTACCTTGCAAGGAGTAAAGTCTGAAGTCGCCTTTAAATAGGCCGACAGGACTGATATCATCCAGGAGATGCCACCCAGGCAAACCAATTCTGCCAGTCATGCAGAGGAGAAGGGCCGCGACTAAAGTAGCAGAAAATAAAGCATCTGGTTGGGCCCAGAAAGCAGGTGCGGCATCGGCTGTAGGCACAGTAGCTTGGCAAGACGCGCCTCTAGAACCCGGTGATGTAAGTAGCACTGTTCTATAAAAAAGTAATGGGGACAAGGGACAATCCTGCAATATTTCCCTTTTCAAAGGAAAGGGTGCAGTCAGATCTCCCTTGAAATTAACTCTAGCACTGGGTGAATGGTACATTCATTTAATCCATTCTATAAATTTACTCGCGTGGGGACGCACTGACAAGAGTTCACCATTCATTGTATTTCGATCCACGAGCTTTTGATCACATGATACATCCTGCCTAATGGACAGGGTTGGGTCCAGGCATGCGTAGTCCGGTGACGAGAACGCGAGATTTTCAAATATGGTAACATGATTATCCACATTTTCTGTATATGGGTCCATTTGAATGTTTGGTGAGAGCCAGCTATCTGTAATTATGCTAATGATTACCAATTATGGATATACAATTTTTTGGGGATATTTCTGAATTTTGACGCTCATTATATGTATTGTATATTTTTTATCATGAATGACTATTAGCACTATTGCACTTTATTTGACACACATTGTACTGAACATTGTATTTTTTTATGAGATGTTTTTGTAATTGATAAAATATTTGTAATATTGATTAATTGAACTCAGCTCCCTATATATACTTTTAAGTGACTGATACACTTTGCTTGAAACTGCATTCATTGAGAAGGTGAAACGCTGCTGTGAACATTTGGTGAATAAATTCACTTTATTTTTTGAGTGCTGCTTCTTTGCTATTTGATGTTCCACGACTTATAAGGAGAGGTCCCTCATTTGAAGCTGTGCACCTGCCATATGCTTTTCTTGCTTCAGTGCTGCTTCATACATTCTTTACTTTCAAATTGGTAGGAGAGTATTGTCTACCAGCGATGGTAGGAAAGTATTGTCTGAACCAGGGTAATACCAGGAGCACAAGACTGAGAAAATGTGGACGAACCAGGAAAGAAGGTATGGTCTTTCTGATCAGACTCCCAAGTCGCGGTCCCCGGAATAGTCATCGATTTGCGGTGGGTGCACTGTACCGGATTCCATGAGTAAAAGTACAGGAACCAAGCGACAAAATCAAAAGGGAAAAGCGGAACGTAATCCCAAATTTAGGTCAAGATTAGGGTCAGGATTATTGTCTGGAACATATTCAAATAGCAATAGAAAAAATAGCCAAATAAAGGATGTATTGTACGTAGATCTGCATGTGAGGTGTGAAGGCTGGCGTCCCCATTAGATAGGCCGTGAGGACTAACGTCATCCAGTTGACCCACCAACTGGCCGTGATGAAAAGAAGGGCTGCAGCTAGGCTGAAGATAGTAGCAAAATAAGAGACATCTGGTTGCTTAGCAAAGAGATACAACAGTCGACTTGAGTGGCAGCCACTACGGTAGACGTGCCAATGGAATCAGGTGAGGTGAATAATAGGTACGGCCATTTGTGGGAAAGGGGTATTGCCCACACGTACGGTTATTTGTTATACAGGTTTTAGGGCAGGTCATGACAGGTTCTTGTATCCTGAGAGGCCCAATGGCCTCTCTGTCACATTACAGGACACCCATATTATAAATGGCACATGGTAGGTGAATGGCCCTTTTACAGATTTTGCATTGGTGCCCAGAAGCTTTAAAGGGGTTGTCCCAAGTTGACAAAATTTTTTTTTTTTACACATTCTAAGCAGGAAATTAATTTTAAAACATTTGCTGTTAAAAAAATTTAAAAATTCATTTCCTAAGTGCCTTTTATTTACACTTGATAACTCAGCAAGTGCTGGTTATCTTTTCTAAAAAGGGGCGTGAGCGGCTTGATGTCAATCAAGCCGCTCCGCTCTGCAGTGTGCGCGCTCCCGATGTTGCTAGATACTGTAGTTCTAGCAACATCGGGAGAATGTCCGTCTCAAGCGGGCATGGTAAGCCCGATTGAGACGAACTTACCGTGAATGTACTGTACACTACACTACACTACACTACACTACATTACATTACATTCACCCCGTTTCGGCAAGCCACTTTTCCCTCCCCGACCCTGTCACTACATTTTTGTACCCGCCGCATCGGTGCTGCATCAGCACCCGGCGAACAACTAAAAATATATAAAAAAAATAAACTCACCTAAGACGTTCTAACGGCGCTCTGAACGGTCCCGTCACTTGCCATCTTCCTTCTTCTTGGCGCCGCTCGCATTCATAGTAACAATGCGTTGTGGCGCAGATGATGTAATCATATCAGGCCCACGTGATTACGTCATCTGCGCCCAACGCTCTGTTATTGTGAATGGGAGAAGAAAAGTGACGGGACCGTTCAGCTCTTCGTGGGAACGTCTTAGGTGAGTTTATTTTTGTATGTATGTTGTCATGTATGTATATATGTGCATGTATGTTTGCATGTATGTATGTATGTATGTTTTCTTGTATGTATGTTGTCATGTTTGTATGTGTATATGTGCATGTATGTTTTCATGTATGTATGTTTGTATGTTTTCATGTATGTTTGCTTGTATGTATGTTTGCATGTATGTATGTTTGCATGTATGTATGTTTGTATGTTTTCATGTATGTTTGCTTGTATGTATGTTTGCTTGTATGTATGTTTGCTTGTATGTATGTTTGCATGTATGTATGTTTGCATGCATGTATGTTTGCATGTATGTTTGCATGTATGTTTGTATGTATGTTTTCATGTATGTATGTTGTCATGTTTGTATGTGTATATGTGCATGTATGTTTGCATGTATGTAAATTTTCATGTATGTATGTTTGCATGTATGTACATGTTTGTATGTATGGTTGAATGCAAGTATGTATATTTGCATGTATGTATGTTTGCATGTATGTATGTTTGCATGTATGTATGTTTGCATGTATGTATGTTTGTATGTATTTCAATAAAATATTTTATCTTTATCTTTGTCTTTTCTTTTCAAGTTTTATTACTATCACTTTAGTAATGGCCGCTGTCTGAGTGACAAGGTCCATTACTAAGGGGAGGCTTAGTGTTAGCCAGTACAGAGGCTAACACTAAACACCATTATTACCCCGGTACCCACCACCACCAGGGGTGCCGGGAAGAGCTGGGTACGATCCAGTACCCGACCATCTGTTGTGATGGTCGGGCTCTGGGGTGGCCACAGGCTGGTATTATGAGGCTGGGAAGGGCCAAAAACAGTGGACCTTCCCACCCTTGTAATGATAGGCTGCTGCTGCTTAGTTGTATCTGGCTGGTTATAAAAATGGGGGGGACCCCACGTCATTTTTTTTTATTATTTATTATTTTTATTAAAAAGACATGGGGTTCCACCCAATTTATCATAACCAGCCACAAACAACACAGTGTTTGTAATGGCAGGGGGTAGGGAGACGGACAAGTGAGCCCTAATCTACCCGCCACTCTGTCCCTGCCTACTTGCAACGACCCGCCCTAGGCGACGGGGTACAACTGGGCGGCGGTCCCTGCGCTCAATAAGTGCACGACAAACACGACAAACATACAAAGGAACACAAGCAAGGAAAAGGGGCCGTTGCCCACGGCAACACCGTGAGCAACCAGAGTGGTGAACGAGCCGAGTCAAGCCAGGAGTGTGCGAGGTACAAAACGAAAAGCAGAAGAGTAGTCGGTAAGCCAGGGTCTGTATGGAGCAGGATCAAAAATAGCAGGAGCTGTAGCTGGGCCAGGAAACCACAAGGAAAGAATCACAAGCACCGAGGGACAGGAAGTGCAGGCTTAAATAGACCGAGGGCGGGAGCTAGCTGAGTCTGGCCAGGTTACGATAGGCTCTCCCACTCCTAAGCCTGCCAGCCTGAATGGTGGAAGCAGGAGTCAGTCTCAGGGATGTATTCTCAGGTGCTGACTGATTAGTTCTGGGAGTTAACCCCGAAGCTGTGCCTGGCAGATCCTTTACAGTACCCCCCCTTTTATGAGGGGCCACCGGACCCTTTCTAAGTGGACTTACTGGGGAAACGCAGGTGGAACCTCCTGACCAATACCCCAGCGTGAACATCCCGGGCGGGTACCCAAGTCCTCTCCTCGGGCCCGTATCCTCTCAAATGGACCAGGTACTGGAGGGAGCCTTGGACCATCTTGCTGTCCACAATCCTGGCCACCTCGAATTCCACCCCCTCAGGGGTGAGGATGGGAACAGGAGGTCTCCTCGAGGGATCCAAGGACGGGGAGCAGCGTTTGAGAAGGGAGGCATGAAACACGTCATGTATCCGAAAAGACGGGGGTAACTCCAGCCGGAAGGAGACAGGATTGAGGACCTCAATGACCTTATACGGCCCAATAAACCGGGGAGCAAACTTCTTGGACGGAACCTTGAGACGCAAGTTCCTAGACGACAACCACACCAGATCCCCGACCATAAACAGGGGGTTAGCAGAACGTATTTTATCAGCCTGAGTTTTTTGTACGCTCTGGGACACCTCTAGGTTTTTCTGAACCTGGGCCCAGACTGTGCACAGTTCCCGATGAACGACCTCTACCTCGGGATTGTTGGAACTACCAGGTGAAACGGAGGAGAACCGTGGATTAAACCCAAAATTACAAAAAAAAGGAGAGACCACTGACGAGTTACTGACCTGGTTATTAAGGGAAAATTCGGCGAGGGGAATGAAAGAGACCCAATCAAATTGACAGTCAGAGACAAAACACCTTAAGTATTGTTCTAGAGATTGATTAGTCCTCTCCGTTTGGCCATTGGTTTCAGGATGGAAGGCAGAGGAGAAGGACAGATCAATCCCCAACTTCATACAGAAGGCTCTCCAAAACAATGAAACAAATTGTACCCCTCTGTCCGAAACAATATTGACAGGGACCCCATGGAGACGCAGGATGTGTTTGACAAACAAGGTAGCCAACGTTTTGGCGTTGGGTAGTTTCTTGAGGGGCACAAAGTGGCACATCTTACTGAAGCGGTCCACCACCACCCACACCACTGACTTGCCTTGGGATGGAGGCAAATCTGTGATAAAATCCATGGAGATATGTGTCCAAGGTCTCTGGGGAATGGGTAACGAACGAAGTAAGCCCGCTGGTCGGGACCTGGGAGTCTTGGACCTAGCACAAACCTCACAAGCGGCGACGTAGGCCTTAACGTCTTTAGGCAACCCAGGCCACCAATAATTTCTGGAAATGAGGTGTTTGGTACCCAGGATGCCTGGATGGCCAGATAGTGCGGAGTCATGATTTTCCCTAAGTACCCTTAGCCGGAATTGCAGGGGAACAAACAGCTTGTTCTCAGGAAGGTTCCCGGGAGCTGCACCTTGATCAGCAGCAATATCAGAGACTAAATCAGAATCGATCGAGGAAATGATTATACCTGGAGGCAAAATACAAGCAGGATCTTCCTCCGAAGGAGGGCTGGCCATGAAGCTACGCGACAGTGCATCAGCCTTAATATTTTTAGACCCAGCCCTATAGGTAACCAAAAAATTGAATCTGGTAAAAAATAACGCCCATCGAGCTTATCTCGGGTTTAGCCTCCGGGCAGATTCTAGGAAAACCAGATTCTTGTGGTCGGTAAGGACCGTTACCTGGTGCCTAGCCCCCTCCAGGAAGTGGCGCCACTCTTCAAATGCCCATTTAATGGCTAAGAGTTTGTGGTTGCCAATATCATAGTTACTTTCAGTTGGCGAAAACTTCCTGGAGAAGTGGGCACAGGGGCGGAGATGGGTGAGGGACCTGGTACCCTGGGACAAGACAGCCCCCACTCCCACCTCAGATGCGTCAACTTCCACGATAAATGGCTCCATTTGGTTGGGCTGAACCAGCACCGGGGCCGAGACAAAGCACTTCTTAAGGACCTCAAAAGCCTGGACAGCCTCAGGAGGCCAGTGGAGGAGATCAGCACCTTTGCGAGTGAGGTCCGTAAGGGGCTTAGCGATGACCGAGAAGTTAGCAATAAATCTCCTGTAATAATTAGTGAACCCCAAAAAACACTGTAACGCCTTCAGGGAGGCAGGTTGGACCCATTCCGCCACAGCCTGAACCTTGGCGGGGTCCATGCAGAATTCATGAGGAGTGAGGATTTGACCCAAAAATGGAATCTCCTGTACCCCAAACAAACATTTTTCGGTTTTGGCAAACAGTTTGTTTTCCCGAAGGACCTGGAGCACCTTCCTGACATGCTCAATGTGGGAGGACCAGTCCTTGGAAAACACCAGTATGTCATCAAGGTACACTACCAGAAAAATCCCCAGGTAATTTCTCAAAATCTCATTTATGAAATTCTGGAAGACCGCAGGGGCATTACACAACCCAAAGGGCATGACGAGGTATTCGAAATGGCCTTCGGGCGTGTTAAACGCAGTCTTCCACTCATCCCCCTCTTTGATGCGAATAAGGTTATACGCCCCCCGTAGATCCAATTTAGAAAACCATTGGGCCCCCTGAACCTGATTAAAGAGATCAGGAATCAAAGGTAGGGGATACTGGTTCCTTACCGTGACCTTATTCAGGCTACGGTAGTCAATGCATGGCCTAAGACCACCATCCTTCTTCCCCACGAAGAAGAAGCCAGCACCTACAGGAGAAGAAGAGGGACGAATGTAACCCTTGGCCAGGGATTCCTGGATATACACTCTCATAGCTTCACGTTCGGGACAAGAAAGATTAAATATCCTACCCTTAGGAAGCTTCGCTCCTGGTACCAATTCGATAGCGCAATCGTATTCTCTATGAGGAGGTAACACTTCGGAGGCCTCCCTAGAGAAAACATCAGCGAAGTCCTGAACAAACTCGGGTAGCGTATTCGCCTCCTTAGGGGGAGAAATAGAATTAACAGAAAAACATGACGTACAACATTCATTACCCCATTTGGTTAGCTCCCCAGTATTCCAGTCAAACATGGGATTATGCAACTGCAACCAGGGAAGACCTAGAACCAAATCGTACGATAATCCCTGCATCAACAGTACAGAGCATTGCTCCAAATGCATGGAGCCAACAAGGAGTTCAAAAACAGGGGTATGCTGTGTAAAATAACCATTAGCAAGAGGAGTGGAGTCTATACCCACTACCGGGACAGGTTTAGGCAAATCAATCAGAGGCATAGCAAGGGACATAGCAAATTCCACAGACATGATATTAGTAGAGGACCCTGAATCCACGAAGGCACTGCCGGTAGCAGACCTACCACCAAAAGAGACCTGAAAGGGAAGCAAGATCTTAGTACGTTTCATATTTACGGGAAATACCTGTGCGCCCAAGTGACCTCCCCGATGATCACTTAGACGCGGAAGTTCTCTGGCTGCAATCTTACGCTTAGGACAGTTGTTCACTTGATGCTTGTCGTCCCCACAGTAGAAGCAGAGACCATTCTTCCTGCGGAATTCCCTACGTTGTTGGGGGGACACGGAGGCCCCGAGTTGCATAGGTATCTCTGAATCTTTCGGGGAGGAACGAAGCAACGGAGCTTCTGGAGGCATCATGGGGGAGTCGGAGGAGAAAACACATAAACGTTCACGTTGTCGTTCCCTGAGACGTCGGTCAAGTCGTACCGCTAAAGCCATAACCTGGTCTAGGGAGTCAGAAGAGGGATAGCTAACTAGCAGGTCTTTCAGGGCATTCGACAGACCCAACCTAAACTGGCACCTTAAGGCAGGGTAATTCCACCGAGAAGCTACGCACCACTTCCGAAAGTCAGAGCAATACTCCTCAACAGGTCTCTTACCCTGACTTAAGGTCACCAGCTGACTCTCGGCAAAGGCAGTCCTGTCAGTCTCGTCATAAATAAGTCCGAGAGCAGAAAAGAAACAATCAACGGAGGAAAGTTCAGGGGCGTCAGGAGCCAAGGAGAAGGCCCACTCTTGGGGCCCTTTCTGGAGCCGGGACATAATTATACCCACCCGCTGGCTCTCAGAACCTGAGGAGTGAGGCTTTAAACGAAAGTAAAGCCTACAACTCTCCCGAAAGGAGAAAAAAGCCCTCCGGTCCCCTAAGAACCGGTCGGGCAACTTGAGGTGGGGTTCAAGAGGTGCGGTGAGGGGAACTACCAGGGTAGCATCAGGCTGGTTGACCCTCTGAGCCAGGGCCTGGACCTGTAGGGAGAGACCCTGCATTTGCTGAGCCAGGGTCTCACGGGGGTCCATAGTGGTGTCAGGGACCAGGGGTAGACTAGGTATTGGCTTGTGATTATGTAATGGCAGGGGGTAGGGAGACGGACAAGTGAGCCCTAATCTACCCGCCACTCTGTCCCTGCCTACTTGCAACAACCCGCCCTAGGCGACGGGGTACAACTGGGCGGCGGTCCCTGCGCTCAATAAGTGCACGACAAACACGACAAACATACAAAGGAACACAAGCAAGGAAAAGGGGCCGTTGCCCACGGCAACACCGTGAGCAACCAGAGTGGTGAACGAGCCGAGTCAAGCCAGGAGTGTGCAAGGTACAAAACGAAAAGCAGAAGAGTAGTCGGTAAGCCAGGGTCTGTATGGAGCAGGATCAAAAATAGCAGGAGCTGTAGCTGGGCCAGGAAACCACAAGGAAAGAATCACAAGCACCGAGGGACAGGAAGTGCAGACTTAAATAGACCGAGGGCGGGAGCTAGCTGAGTCTGGCCAGGTTACGATAGGCTCTCCCACTCTTAAGCCTGCCAGCCTGAATGGTGGAAGCAGGAGTCAGTCTCAGGGATGTATTCTCAGGTGCTGACTGATTAGTTCTGGGAGTTAACCCCGAAGCTGTGCCTGGCAGATCCTTTACAGTGTTATTAGCCTGGGAATGTACTAAACCAGTGGCCCCTCCCACCCGTGTAATGCCAGGCTGCTGCGGCCTTGTTTATGGCTGGTTATTAAAAATGTGGGGGACCCAACGTCTATTGTTAGATTTGAAAAAAAAACGACGTGGGGGTCCCCCACATTTTTATAACCAGCCCGATATAACACAGCAGCAGCAGCCTAGCATTACAAGGGTGGGAAGGTCCACTGTTTTTGGCCCTTCCCAGCCTCATAATACCAGCCTACGGCCGCCCCAGTACCCGACCATCACAACAGATGGTCGGGTACTGGATCGTACCAAGCTCTTCCCGGCACCCCTGGTGGTGGTGGGTACCGGGGTAATAATGGGTGGTTAGTGCTAGCCTCTGCACCGGCTTACACTAAGTACCGCCTTAATAATGGACGCTGTCAATCAGCCAACTGCCATTATCTAGGCACTAATAAAGTTTGAAAAAAAAACACAAAGACAATTTTTTTTTATTGAAATAAGAAATCCCCAACAAAACCCTCGTTAACCATTTTATTAAAATTTTCAAAAAACGTAGATCTACGCAGTAGTCCAACGAATCGAAGATGTAGTCCAATTGGTACATCAAAATCTGCAACAACATAAAAAAAAAGTTATCAATGTGAACAATACCGATACTTATACTCACCTACACACACACAAAAACAACCACACACAAACATATACACAAACATATATAAAACACCCATATATTACACAAACACACACATAAACACACAAACACATACATACAAACATACACAAACACACACATATACACACAAACACACACATATACACACAAACATATACACAAACACATGTACACAAACACCCATATATACACAAACACATACACAAACATATACACACAAACATATACACAAACACACCCACATATACACAAACACACACACATATACACAAACACACCCATATATACACAAACACACCTATATATACAAACACACAAACATATACACACAAACATATACACATGAACAAACACACCCATATATACACAAACACATACACAAACCCACACATATAAAAAAACACACACACACACACACACAAACATATACACACAAACATATACACAAACACACCCACATATACACAAACACACACACATATACACAAACACACCCATATATACACAAACACACACATATACACAAACACACACATATACAAAAACACACAAACATATACACACAAACATATACACATGCACAAACACACCCATATATACACAAACACACACACACATAAACTCCAAAAAACACACATATACACACAAACCTATACACAAACACATGTACACAAACACACCCATATATACACAAACACACATATACACAAACACACAAATATACATATACAAAAATACACAAACATACACACAAACATATACACATATGCACAAACACACCCATATATACACAAACACACACATAAACACAAACACACATACACACATATATACACACACACACACACACACACACACATATACACACAAACATATACACAAACACATGTACACAAACACACCCATATATACACAAACACACACATACACAAACACACACACACACACAAACATATACACAAACACACCCATATATACACAAACACACACACATATACACAAACACACACACATAAACACACCAAAAAAACACACACACATATACACACAAACATATACACATATACACACAAACATATGTACACAAACACAACCATATATACACAAACACATACACAAACCCACACATATACAAAAACACACACACACACACAAACAAACAAACATATACACAAACACACCCATATATACACACACACACACACACACACACACACAAACAGACATAAACACACAAACACACACACACATATACACAAACATATACACAAACACACCCATATATACACAAACACAGACACACACACACACTTACCTTTAGCGGAGCGCAGACTTCTCGCGACGGGTGCCTTCCACTGCATCTCCTGCGCATGCGCCGAGATGCGCGTTCACGAGTAAATGACATCCTCTGCTCAGGACGCAGAGGATGTCATTACGCATGCGCGGCCACCGCTAAAGGTAAATAGCGGTGGCCGGGAACCTAGGCAACGAGCAGGATACAAAGAGGGACCGACCGCAACTTCAATCAACGATATCAAGAAAACAACATCGCTGGACGACGGACAGGTAATTAGAATTCTTCTTATTTTTACATGGGGGAGCTTTATAGCTCCATTTATCAACTTGGGACAACCCCTTTAAGTTTCATCTCTATGCCCAGGACGTTAGTATACAGGCAGAATGCAGGAGCAGACTGCAGGACTAGCACATTTCGATTCCTGGATCGGTGTCAATTTGGTAAGTATAACTTTGGGGGTTAGGTGGGCACTTCTTTTCCATGGGAAAGCAGGAGTTTCAGTCATCAGTATAGCTATGACCGTCCTCCAAATATTAGACTGTAATTAATGTGACAATGGGGATCTTTCCCATCTAATCAGGATATCTCTGTGTCATTGTACAGTGGCTCACAATCATCACCATAACGGGATGAGCCGGATCTCCACACAGTCACTGTCAGGCCCGGATTACCCATGTCCCTTTCTGATTGAATATCCATGCGGTTTTTACAGCACCGGGACATGATGAATGATTGAATTAACTACTGAGGCGGTGGAAGATGGGGGACCTCACACCGATATAATAATTCAATATTTCTATAAGACCAATATGGCGACTAAAACCCTAAACTACTGAAATGTTTTCATGTAATCTCTAAAACAGATGGAGATTATGTGGAAAGAAATACAAGCAATCTGTTTTCAACAGCAGGAGACTCAGATGGAGAAGGATTAGTGCATCAGTCGTTGTAGGAGGCAAAACAAAGACGGATAATATTGTTTTAAAGAGAAGGGAGAAATGAAATAGAGCATTGAAACCAAATATCATAAACAACCTGAATTTGACAATAGTGGATTCAGCGCTGATTCATAAAATTAAAATGTGTTTTGGGCTGAGTGTAACAGAGCAGATGTGTTAGACACTTCCAGCCAAAACTGCGTCTCCTGCAATAAACTGTAGGTAATGGACATGAGGATGGGAATGAAATGAATACACTTGTCACCTGTGGGGGGCGCCAGCATGGCGGATGCACCAATTATTAATGTCTTATAATACGTAGTACGTCAGTAGTTACTAGAGATCTGACGGGCTACATTCCACGGGATATTTTACTGTCTTTACTTTAAGTCTCTATAGGGGGCGCTGTGAATAAAGCCTACCACATGGCGTTCTGTACATTCAATGTCCATGTTGACATTGTTATCTGAAATTCATGCCATTAACCCCTTAAGGGAGCTGCCTATTTTGTGTATTCAGGACCAGGGATTTTTTTTCTTTTTTGTCTATTCCAAAAACTATAACTTTAATTTCCCATCGACAAAGCTCTATGATAGCTTGTTTTTTGCGGGACGAGTTGTAGTTTTTGTAGGCACCATTTTGGGGTACATATCATTTATTGGTTAACTTTTATTCTTTTTTTTTTGGAGGGGAATGGACAAAAAACAGCAATTCTGCCATTGTTTTGTTTGCTTTTTTTTTTTATAGTTGTTTTGTCGCTGTCACTGTTATGGGAGTCTTTAAGCTGTCTCTGTCTCTGTGAGGGGGTTTTGTGGCTGTCACTGTTATAGCGGTCCTGTGGCTATCATTGTTATTGGATCCTGTGGATGTCATATTTATGGGGAACCTGTAGATATCACTATAATATGGTCCTGTTGCTGCTATTGTTATGGCACTCCTGTTCTGCCACTGTTATGGGGGTTCCGTTTCTGTCCCTTATATGGTGGCTCTGTGAATATCACTGTTATGGGGTACCTATGGCTGCCACTGTTATGGTGGACATGTGAATATCATTGTTATTGGATCCTGTGGCTGTCATATTTATGGGGGACCTGTAGAGAACACTGTAATAGGGTCCTAATGCTGGTACTGTTATGTACTCCTGTTCTGTCTGTTATGGGGGTTCTGTGGCTTTCACACATGGGTTTTTCTGTGATTGTCACTGTTATGGGGTACCTATAGCTGCCACTGTCATGGGTGTACTGTGACTGTCACTTTTATAGCGGCCCTGTGGTTATCATTGTTATTGGATCCTGTGTCTGTCATATTTATGGGGGTCCTGTAGATATCACTGTCACCTATGGTTACAACCGGTGCTTGTTACTGTTATCGCACTCCTTTTCTGTCACTGTTATGGGGGTTCTGTGGCTGTCACTTATATGGGGATCCTGTCATTGTCACTGGTATAGCAGTCCTTTTCTGTCAATGTCATGGGGTCCCGCAGCTGCCACTGTTATAATTTCGAGCTCATACGATTGGTGCCTCGGCCATCAAGAACATTTTCAGAAAGATCATGGTCAATTTAGGCACATGGTGTAAAAATCTTTGCAGATAACAACGGAGTTGATGACGCAATTAAAGGCAGACGTAGGAAGATTAAAGGGCGATGATCTTCAGATTAATTGTTGGCTCCGTCCAACGGTATTAGAAAAAAGAGCAAAGTCAGAACAGGAAACGGCATTGTCCGCGAATAAAGGCGCTGCAGTATTATGACATTTCCTTTGCGTTCACCATTGTTTGTTTCCTCCTTATGATAAATGCCTTTTTTTGTATAATAAATGCAATTTTCTTCTGCCTTTTTATACTAAAATTACAATTTAAATGAATGGTATCCAAAGCCCGTGCATCTAACATTAAGTGAACTATCCATTAAAACAAAGCTGAAAGCCCATTATGAAGGAACATTCACTCCGCAGTATCGGGATCATGAATCTATTCTTGTGGCGGAGGAGAATTCTTGTAAAAGTCGAGCTTCAATTGTTTCTGCAATTTAAATACAATTCTCAAAAAAAAAAAAAAAAAAGAATAGATGAAGTCTTAATTATGTTTACTTGAACAACCTCCGGAGGATAAGGCGTCCTTTTCTATCCTCTACATTATGTGATGTTGCTTTTATATTGTCCTACTATTGTTTTATTACTGTTTACATTTAGAGTAGCTGTCGGAATTATTACAGATCCTCATGAAAATCCATTCACATCTCTTTAAAGTTTTCTGATGAAGCATGTCAGACCTTTGTCTCTATCGCTGCAGCACTGTTTATATTGGAATACTGTAGTAATAAGCTTATTCATGGGTCTGTAATTGAAAACGCACACAATGCCATTGTAGGATTATTCATTCCTTCATTCCTTTATTTCTTTGTATTATTCATTCATTATTTTTCCTATCATTCCTTTATTCATTCATCTAATCATTTTCCTATAATTCCCACATTCATTCCTTTTTCTTTTGTTTATTTATTCATTATTTTTCCTATCAGTCATTAATTTTCCTTTATGCACTCATTTATTCTTTTTCCTATCATCCATTCATTACATTCCTATCATTCATTTTATTAATTCAATATTTATAATTCATTCATTATTTTTCTATTGTTGCTTCATTTTTCCTATCATTCAGTCATTTCCCTATATTCATTCATTATTTTTCCCCATTAATCATTTATTTATTCTTTCTCCTAAAATTCATTTATGCATTCATTCATTCATTCATTCAAGATTTTCCTGCCATCCATTCATGTATTCATTCATTCATTTTCCTTTACTTCATCATTCATGTTTTTATTTGTTATTCTTTTATTGTTTTCCCCATTATTCATTCATTTATTTTTTCACTCGTTTTTTCATTCATTCATTGAGTCAATCTTTCTCCTATAATTCATTTATTCATTCATGATTTTTCTATCCTTCATTTAGTCCCTCATCAATTCATCTTCCTATAATTTATTCATAATTTTCCTCATCATTTATTCATTCATTTATTATTTTTACAGTCATTCTTTCACCTATAATTCATTCATTCATTCATTCATTCATGATTTTTCTATCCTTCACTTATTCCCTCATCGATCCATCTTCCCATAATTCATTCAGAATTTTCCTTATCATTTATTCATTATTTCTCAATCATTCATTCTTTATATTAATTGATTTATTTATCTACCCATTCATGGATTTAGAGTATCACTAGAAGAAAAATGGAATACAAACCGGCGCAACCATAGGGCATTACCTACATAAGGTGAAAAGTAGATGATGTGGTGATAAATATGCTCACCTGGTGATGTCGTGCTAGGAGCACAGCACCCCTGAAGATGTAGACTTTGGATTTGTAGTTAAACGTCAGGGAACTGCATGCCATGAGTTGTACCGGAAACCAAAAGCTTGGACCGGTTCTGAGTAGGATAGATGGATTGTGAGAGTCACACCTTGTGTAGGTGAGAAAGCTCAAAAATCAACCCTTGAAGCGGCGCTGGTCCCTTACAGCGTAGTTCACTGTTGGTCCTTAGTGTTGCATGATGAAGAGGCAAACACTGAGTCAAAAAGTATTTAATGGATACAGGCAACGCGTTACGGAGCCGAACCGGCTCCTTCCTCAGGCAGTATCAGAACAACTGTATCCATTAAAGACTTTTTGACTCAGTGTTTGCCTCTTCATCATGCAACACTAAGGACCAACAGTGAACTACGCCCTAAGGAACCAGCGCCGCTTCAATGGTTGATTTTTGAGTTTTCTCACCTACACAAGGTGTGACTCTCACAATCCAACTATCCCATTCATGGATTTAATTATTTCTGATTTATGACTGATTTCCTATCAGTCATTAATTTTACTATATTCATTTTATTTTCCATTCATTCTTTTCCTATCATTCATTTATTTACTCATTGACCCATCCTCCTATAATTCATTCATAATTTTCCCTATAATTTTTCTATAGGATCCTCCAGTTACAACGGACCGCCTGATCATCACTTCGGAAACCTGCACTAGAATCTATGCACTATAAAATGTTGTTAGTGTCTGTCGACATAAGGATGCAGTTGTCACTATCATGGGTCATGTGACTGTTATTCTTATTGGGGCTAAATCTGTCATTGTTATGTACACTCTAAGGCTGAGTTCACACGGGGCGGATACGCTGCGTAAAAGCATGCAGCATAGTCGCCCTGTGCGCCAAAGGGAACTGTGGTGGTTCTTTTTTCGCCCGAAATGTCCGCTGCGGAAAGCTGCAACACTTTCCGGCCTGCTAGAAGGCCAGCCTCCTGGGATGATTTTATCCCAGGAAAATGCTGCAGTCTGTGATTGGCTAAAACACCGAAAAAGGCCATACTTACAAATGGACACAGCCAGGCCAGAAATGCTGATGAAAGGGCGAGCAGGTGCTTTAAATAATAATAGCCACTCCCACTAGTCTTGAGGGGAGTGGTGTGTGTGGTGCATGGGATGTGTAGTAAGAAATAATAAATGAATAGTGTGTGTGCAAGTGTAATACTATAAGTGAAATATAGGGGGCAGTAATAAATGAAGTGCCTCAATAGAAATAAATGGATGTTCCTGATGCACAAACGTTCTGTTCCAGTTTAGGATTTAGGGACTCGCAAGTCTGGGGATCCTTGTCGTGGATTGCGAGCTTGCGTCCTTTTGGCCAAAATGATTACCAATACCCCAGGTATTTTTCATTATTATGTATATTCGCTTCTCTTGGACACAGCCGGGTCTTTGATGCTGGGAGAGCATGGTGTGTTGTTTGGCATAGCAAGCAGGGTAGCCCGCTCTATGAACTATCAAGGCGTCACAAATAGGCTTCTACCTGGCTATACACGTTGTGCCTCATGACGTACACACTATCCCTCCATGTTTCACTCACTTGCACCCCATTATCCATTTATTTCTATTGAGGCACTTCATTTATTACTGCCCCCTATATTTCACTTATAGTATTACACTTGCACACACACTATTCATTTATTATTTCTTACTACACATCCCATGCACCACACACACCACTCCCCTCAAGACTAGTGGGAGTGGCTATTATTATTTAAAGCACATGCTCGCCCTTTCATCAGCATTTCTGGCCTGGCTGTGTCCATTTGTAAGTATGGCCTTTTTCGGTGTTTTTGTGATTGGCTGCAGTAGCGGTTACATGGGATGAAGCGTCATCCCAGTAGGACGGCCCTCTGACGTCATCCAGGCCAGCCTTCTGGGATGATTTTATCCCAGGAAAACGCTGCAGTCTGTGATTGGCTGCAGTAGCGGTTACATGGGATGAAGCGTCATCCCAGTAGGACGGCCCTCTGACGTCATCCAGGCCAGCCTCCTGGAATGATGTTTCATCCCATGTGACAGCCGCTACAGCCTGTGATTGGCTGCAGCGGTCACATGGGATGATACATCATCCCAGGAGGCCGTGCTTGAGGGGGGGAACACAGACTTCTGAGTAAGTGTATGAGTTTTTGTTTTTTTCTGAGTTGCGTTTTTTTGCAGTGGGATCGCTGCGAACCCGCCATAAAAAACACAACTGCTATTTGTTGCAGGATTTACCTCCATTGAATTCCATGGGGAAAACCCGTAACAAATAAGCAGCGTTTACGCAAATACAATTGACATGTAGCGGAATAAAATTCTCCACCGCAGGTCAATTTCTGAGCGTTTTTTCCGCTCTCTATTTCCGCAGCGTGTGGATGAGATTTGTTTTATCTCATCCACTTTGCTGCTACTGTATTTGCTTCGGATTTTCCCCAATGAATTCCGTTGCGAAAAAACAGCAGTATTTATGCAACGTGAGAACTTACCCTCAGGGCTTATTCAGACGAACGTGATATACGTCCGTGCAACGCGCGTGATTTTCACGCGCCTCGCGCGGATCTATCTTAGTCTATGGGGCTGTTCAGACAGTCCGTGATTTTTACGCAGCGTGTGTCCGCTGTGCAAAACTCACGACATGTCCTATATTTGTGCGATTCTCGCGCTTCACGCACACATTAAAGTCAATGGGTGCGTGAAAATCACGCGCAGCACACGGAAGCGCTTCCGTGTGACGCGCGTGATTCGCGCAACAGCAGTAAAAACTATGAATGAAAACAGAAAAGCACCACGTGCTTTTCTGTTTACAAACATACAAACAGAGTGTCATAATATGGCGGCTGCGCGAAAATCACGCAGCCGCGCATCATATGGTGATGACACACGGAGCTGTTATGGACCTTTTACGCGCGCAAAACGGCGCGTTTTTTTTGCGCGCAAAACGCACACACTGGTGTGAATCCGGCCTTATGGGGATATTTTGACTGTCATTGTGAGAGTCGATTTGTCTGACACTGTAATGAAGGGGTGGGTCTATCCCTGTAATGGGGGAACTATGACTGTCACTTTTTTGCTAGCAATGTTATCGAGGCACTCAGTCTGTCTCCTGACACCACATAACTGCCAGCTTATGATTGCGATGACCATAGTTCTGTAAGTCTTCTCTATGATGGGAAGATACTATAACATGTAGGATGAAGGAGGGGCAGAGCGGTCATATATAATAACACATATACAGCATGTATTTGTGAAAAATATATTCTACTGTGCAACAGACTATGTTCTGTTATTTTCCAGATCAGGATTTGAGCATAACGGTTCCTGAGAGAATAGCTGTCACCGCACTGAAGTAATTTAACTGCTCACACTGTAAACACTGGGGACAAGACAGCAGTGACCAGTACAGACTAAGCACATAGGTCCTTCATTGTTATTATTTTATGTCATTATACAGTATTTTTCATATACAGTATGTCATATTCCTGTACTACTCTTTTGATGCGGATATGATATAAACAGAAAGCTTTATTCATGTTCATTCATCGGCTTAATCCGACTACCAAATCCGTGTAAAAATTGGTCATATAAAAAGATAGCAAGCAAACTGGTTTAGTTTCTAGATTTGCATTATAAGGGCTCGTTCAGACATGGCAGAGTTGCTGTGGAATTCCGCTGCAGACTTTTTTTTCCATTACTTTCTATGGTTTTTTAGGTAACAGAGTACAGACGTTGTGGGAAAAGTCATTGCGGAAAATAGGCTGCGGTGTAGAATTTTTATTCCGTCAGTGGACAAGCAGCAGATTTTCACTACGGATTTCAGCTTTTGCAATGCAAAGGCTGAAATCTGCGGCAAGTCCGCTGGGAAATCCGCAACGTCTGAACAAACTGTCAAATATGTAGATGTTGCTGCAGTTTCATTGCATAATTGCCACGAATTTGTGGCAAAATGTGCAGCAGAAAAATTCTGCCATGTCTGAACATGCCCTTAGTCATCTCTAATTTGTTCTAGTCTAGGAACATCATCGAAACAGGTACCTGTTAAGTATAATACATAATGAGTGTTTCACTTGTAATAGCATCAAAGAGGTTATCGCATCTGAACGACCCATTTACATAGCCTCAATTAGGGCATATGGACATGGTAAGAGAGGGGACCCCTGCTCAAGACCTTCTCTATGAGCCAGAGCGGCGAGCGACTACTACTGTCGTTGGATCAATGAAACTATGTATTAGGCGGGATTCACACGACCGGGTCGTTCCCGAGCCCGAGTGTCGGCCGGTAAAATCGTCCATTTTGCCCGGCCGGTTTGCATAAAGTTATGCATCCGGGCCGGGCAGATCCGGACAGTGACATCAGCGGCAGCTCCTGAAGGGGAATCCCCATGTGTTCGGGGATTCCGCTTCAGGAGTTTCCCCTGATGTCACTGCCCAGATATGGACAGAGACATCAAGCGCTCTGTCCAGGAGCGGAATCCCCGAAAACACGGGGATTCCGCTCCTTCAAGGAGCTAAAGTGCGGCTAGCACATAGCAGAGCGGGGAGATACCTCCCCGCTCTGCTATAGTGGCGTCGCTACAGTAGTAGCGGCCACAGCAGCAGCAGCTGCTGCTACTAGCGGCGCCATCGAAGGTGTCGCCGAGCCAGGGTGCTTTTAACAAGCAGGGGAAGGGAGCCAGCGCAGCGCTCCCTCCACCTGCTGTACACCCCGGCCCTGCAACACAGTGTACAGCGATGCCATTCGTCAGAATGGCATCAACTCCTCCTACTCACATGCACTCTGCGCTGTGAGGAGGAGGAGATAGAGCGCAAGCGCCGGGAAACCCGGCCATCACTCGGGACACATTCCGGTGATGGCCGTGTAATACCCGGCCCCATAGACTTCTATGGGAGCCGGGCGGCCGGGTGCCCGGGCAAAGATAGAGCATGTCCTATTTTTTGACGGCCGGATTTCCCGGCCGTCAAAAAATCGGTCGTGTGAATAGCCCCATTAGGGGTCTATCATTCCTAATGCAGCCGGGTGCCGGCCGATTTATGAACGGCCGGCACCCGGCCGGGAAACCCTGCCGTGTGAATGAGGCCTAACACGCCCTCATAGACCTCCGGCGCAGGGTTAGAGAAGCTGCACCAGTGGTGGTCACCGGGACAACAACATTCTAAGAAGAGGTTGTCCAGATAGGACATGCTCATTAAAGTGAAGTTTTTTTAATATTTTTTTTAATTCACAGCAAGTAGCCCTATGTGGTCACCGGGGATGCAACTCGAGAATTTAACTTAAAACGGTGCTGCTATCTATATGTGCAAGAAAGAGTTGCTTCTTTAAACACCATGTGAGGGTGGCTCCATTTTATTTTTACCATACATTGTGTGATTCAAGTGATTCACCAGCTTGTGGCAGCTCTTTATTATTATTTGTATCTATTTGGGCTCCACATTTTAAAAAGGATGTAGGAGAACTGGAGATGGTTCAAAAGGTGGGCAACTAGATTATTAAATGGGATGGGAGGTGTCGCTTACAATGAAAGACTAAAAAATATTGAGCTTGGAAAAAAGACATCTTGGTGATCTTATTAATATGTATATGTGTGGGCAATACAGAGAACTAGCACATGATCTGTTCATTCCAAGGAATCTACAAAGGACCAGGGGAAACCCATTGCGTGTGGAAGAAAGAAGATTTAGACCTCACTATAGGAAAGGGTTCTTTACAGTTAGAGAAGTCAAACTATGGCATGACCTACCCTAAGGGCTAGTGATGGCATTTATAAAAAGACTAGAAGATTATTTACTGACAAATGGCATTAAGGGTTATAATTAATCTAGCAATGAATGGCGTGTCATTGATTGAGAAAGGTCCAACTTGATGGACCTGTGTCTTTTTTCAACCTATGTAGTTATGTGCTATGTATTAGTTTTGTACATATTTTTAGCAATCTTAACTTTTTACTTATTTTTAGTTGACATGTTGGGGATCTTCGGCACTAAGTAATAGCGATAGTTTTCAATAGCTATAATGTCTTAAATTCCAATATTTTCAAGTTGCAATGGTCGTCCCAGAATGAGTTAATATTATAACTTTAAGGACCAATATAATGTTAAAAGGGGTTATAAAAGGATAGACATTGATGGCATATACCAAGGATATGTCACCAATGTCCAACTGGCGGGCATCTAACTGCTGTGACTCATGCTGCTCAAAGGCTCATGATAGTTAGTGGCCGACCATGAGTCCGCCCGGGAAAATCCAAATGGAGATAAGGGGGAAACAAAGTGGCATGGGCCTTTCCTTGGACCCCAACCAATTGGACATTGGTGGCATAGCGAGCAATATGCCAGCAATGTCTATCCTGAGACAACCCCTTTAAGTCCTGAACTACACATTATCTTTACTGTTCAATCGGCTAAACAGAAGGGTGGCTGTAGATTAGCAGAAGTTATGATCTTTCAATTTTATTATTCCCAAGACTGGTCTCATATCATCTATTACAGACTTTTTTTTCCCCTGTTACACTTCTGTTTATTCGCTCCTCAGAATTTATACTGAGTAAAATCGACTTTGATGGCATGAGATATTGTTCATCTTGTTTTATTTGCTTTAACTTTGCCTCGTATTTTGCTATAGCCCCACATGTATCGGCCTCCTCCACGACTGTTACTTTTAGCGGCGCACATTTAAGAATCCTATTTCACCTAAAATGTAACCACCAGCTGATTGTAGTTTCATCATATCCCAAATTTATAGGCACCGACTCGCTCTCAAGGGACTGCAGTCAAATTTATGACGCTCAATATATATTTTTTCTCCTATGGTCCTTTTTTGTATTATGCATTTTGAGACATCAAACACAGAAAACCTGCATATCCAGGAGGAATTAATGCAAAAATATTTTACTCTAGCAGAGACACCATAAATAATATCAGATGAATCTAAACCCCTTTACATTTTATCAACCAGACTTCTAGAGTCTTCAGAACTAGGCAAAAACTTTCTTGCTGTGTTTTTCATTACCTTCGTACTTTATGGTTTTTTTTTCTTCCCGGCATTGACTAAAAATCTACTTTTTGCTCATTGTGCAGAGTCATAAAGCGTTCTTACGAGTCTCTTGTCGGACATGTGCCATTCCCGTCTTCTCCATACATTAATTAAATTCTATACTCCCCATTTATTAGCTTAGATGGATGCGTTTACCCAGTGGTTTAAATATTATTGCAACAAAATTATTTTTATTTTTTTTGCCGAACAGTAAAAAAAAAAAATTCTTATCATCTTATAGATCTATTACTTTTCATGAGAAAAAAATAAATAAACTCCAAGTGGAATACAGTTTCTCTGGTTCCTTTTTATCTCTGTGAAATTTCAGAAATGATATTGTGTTGCTTCCTAATCGACAGCATTGTATGAATGCCGGCCCATAAAAGATTGCGTTCAGATGAAAGAAATTCAATTCTCTAGCAGGCACTTTATATTGATCACAAAGGTGTCAGCTGGATGATAGACCATATGGTTACCGTGTATCCGGGACTAATTTGATGAGAGGCTGAAGACTTTTTCTGAAGTATTTGGAAGGTAATGAAATAACCTCATACTTCGATTAAATTAACAAAAGAGGCTGGGAAATATTCATTTCATTCAATTAGGGGTGTATGAATAAAGTACTAAAAGGAGAGAAAATAGAGTTTCTCCGTAGGCAGAGCACAAGAACCGACTAATACACTTCACCATGTACAGAAGCAGTACTTACCAAGGCAAGGGAAAAGTTTTGATATTTCTGGAATTCAGGCCCCCTTCTTATGAGTCAGCGGTTATATTTATGTCTGATTGCTCAAGGTAGGAAAACAGAGGTACAAAATAGTTTCCTTTTTTTTTTCAAGATGGTGGGTAAACTCCTCTTGAGGTTCTGTGATAATTCCTAAAATAAATTCTCCGGTCTTAAATTATGAAGAACATGCAATTTTTCTTGCAGACCGTTCCATCTGACTGATCAGACTTGTGTCCGGGGGTCCGGCAGCATCAGACTCAAGACTGGCTGTGGATCATCCAGAGTGCTCATGAAGTGCTCTATCTATCCATTGAAAAAACTGTGCAGATTTTGAATGAGGTACAGCCGCATGGCCACCACTATTTCTGCCTGGCACTTATACCTATGATCTGTGTAAGGGAGAACGAGAATAAGGGCCACATAGCGGGCCGCAGGTGTAGCGGAGTAAGGCGGCTTGATGGGGGTTTAAACCAAGGGGAATTAGGAGAGATATGATGTAGGGAAATTGGAAGGTACTGTTAACAGTTAAAAAGTTACACATTATGGAATTAGTACTGGCAGGAGGTCAAGAAGCGGCCATGGCTGGTAGGCGGTCAAGAAAAGGCCAGGGCTGGCAAGCGGTCAAGAAAAGGCCAGGAGGTCAAGAAAAGGGTTATCTGGGTTAAAATGACATGCCTTTTTATACACAGAGTACTGAGACTGACGGTACCGGATCAGGGTTAGGGTATGTGCACACGACCTCTTTTCAGACGTATTGGAGGCGTTTTACACCTCTAATTACGCCTGAAAAGACGGCATTTTCAAACGACAAACATTTGCCCATTGCTTGCAATGGGTCTTACGATGTTCTGTGCAGACGAGCTATCATTTTACGCGTCGTTGTCAAAAGCTGGCGCGTAAAATTACGCCCCCATCCAAAAAGTGCAGGACACTTCTTGGGACGTAATTGGAGCCGATTTTCATTGACTCCAATGAAAACCAGCTCCAATTACGTCCGTAAAAGACGCCGCGAAAAACGCGTGCACTTGTAAAAATGTCTGAAATTCAGGAGCTGTTTTCTCCTGAAAACAGCTCCGTAATTTCAGACGTATTTGGCGTTGTCGTGTGAACATAGCCTAAGAGTTATAAGTCACAGTCAATTGGCAGACGGTTCTTGCATGAGCTCTATCATAGATCGGGAAATTGATCTTCATTGTTAGCAAAATTAGTTATAAATAAGAGATTAAATATTGTTTTTTAACATACCATACATTTTGTTGTGTCACAGCACTTAAATACGATTTTACATATACTAATAATAAAAAAATAAAATATATATATATCTCGGTCGTTGACATCCAGGAATGGAGAGGACTGGCTCCTGGCCCAGCTGTAGATTATCCCGGGGAGCGGAGCTGGATCTACTGCGTGTCCCCCGGGTTCTGTGAGGACTCGTTCTCGACGCTCTAGGCCTCCGGAACGGCTGATCCCTGAAATGACTCCCCGAGTTCGGCGTCGCATGAGGAGCCCCAGCAGGGACCCTCGGATGTTCACAGCTCAGTCTCAGCTTGGATCGCATCAGCGGGTGGCTAGGAGGAATCCTCTCCCGTGGCAGGATGTTCGTACAGGAGGGTTCCATACTTCACCCTCACCCCCTTTACTACAGAGAAGCGTGTTCGGTGATGCGGCCGCGGCTCCTGGGGATGTGCCTGTCAGGAGTGTGGCCCGGCAAGGGAGTGTGCTGTCGGTGGGAGGCGCCCGTTCCCAGCGGAGAGTTGTTTACTCCCCTTTCAGACTCGCTGGTCCCCCGGATGGAGGTCGGTCCCGGACGCTGGTGGAGCTCTAAACGCCGCATGCTAGTTAGAGCAGATCTTCAGGGATGCCGGAAGTGACCAGTGTGCCGCACGGGCCTAGTCCCACCCCTTCCGCTTGTGGCATCATTGTTTTTGAGGATGAAGGGGAGATTTCGGACGATATGGAGGATGGTGCCTTGCATTGTCCATCCGTGCTTGCGCAGCGTGGATCGGCCAGGAATGGAGTTGGAGGCGTCAAGGTCAGAGGCAGCAGATGGATTCCGGGAGAGGACATCTCACCGGATGGCAGCTGGGACTGGATCCCAGGGACGGCCGGGTGAGGGTTAAATTTTTTTATTTGGGTGGGGGGTTCTTCTGTGCTGGGTTCTTATGATTGGCAGACAAGGGAATTGTTGGTGAAGTTGGTTGAACTACTGTCACGACAGCAGACTGGGGTGGGGGACCCCTCAAGGGTGCCTACACCGGCAGTGGTGTGGCGGGCTGACCGTGCGTCATTTGTAGGGGGCTGCGAAGAAGTTAGCGACGGGTAGGGGAGATGTTGGGTTGGCCACGCCGTTGGTCTGGCAGGAGGTTACGGTTGTGGCATCCGCTGCGGGGATGGAGGTGGTATCGGATAATAGTAAGCCGGTGGACGATGTGCGTTTAGCAGATGCGGCAAGGGGGGGGTGTATGTCTGCATTGAGGGCCCGTTGGGTGCCAATTTGAAGCGGGAAGTACGGGAAAAGATATGGATGGGTGACTATGTGGAAATATTTTCCCTGCTCCCCTTGGAAAAGTTTAATCTGGATAGGCGTAAACCGGACGAAAGTAAAAAGGAGGAAGAGGAAAGCGCAGGTATCAATTAATACTTTGCACTTTTGCTAACTGGTTGCAGGCCTTTTCCTTTTGAGTATCATTAATGAAAGGGCTTTAGAGAATTGTACCCCGTTGTTTTGTTATTTGGATTCGGTGGGGGAGGCGTATCGAGTGTATGGGGGTACCGCATGGTTGCCCTATGATGAGCAATTTAGACAGAGGAAGGCGGTGGTCCCCTCCCTTCGGTGGGATCACAAGGACATTAGTTTGTGGAAGCATCTGATGGCGGCTCCACGGGGCGGGGACCCGTCCTTTCACGGGATAGATAGCGGTTCCTCAGCAGTGGGACAGTCGGCTAGTTCCAGAAATTTTGTTTGCAGTTCAATGAAGGCCACTGCAAATTTACTTCAGATTGCAAGTTTAAACACGAATACTCAGGCTGCGGGGGTGCGCAGAGTTTATCTAGGTGTTTCAAGAAGGGGAAGGGAAAGGGTTCAGATGATCAACAAGGGGCGACCAAGGTGAGGGTGGAAGATATGCTGCCATTTCTAAATAAGCATCCGGATAGGGCGGCGGCGACGTTGTTAACGAACGGGTTTACGACGGGTTTCCACATTCCCAGTACGGCAGGTGCGTCAGTTTCTCCAGGCAGGAATTTTGCATCTGCGTACACTAATGTCGGGATTGTTACTGAAAAATTATTGAAGGAAGTAGAGTCAGGCTGGGTAGCGGGGCATTTTGATTAGCCTCCATTAGCTGATTTAACGATGTACCAGCTGGGTTTAGTGCCCAAGAAGGAGTCTTTCAAATTTCGTCTTATTCATCCTCTGACCCATCTCGCGGGGCTCTCGGTTAATAACGGCATTGACCCTGAGTTGTGCTCGGTGTCTTATGCATCTTTTGACTCAGCGGTGTCGTGGGTGCGCAGGTTTGGTCAAGGGGCCTTGCTGGCTAAGACAGATGTTGAAGCGCCGTTTCGTTTATTGCTGGTGCGTCCAGACAGTTTTAAGTTGTTAGGCATTTATTGGGAGGGACAATGCTATGTGGATTGTTGTTTGCCGATGGGATGTTCTATTTCATGTTCATATTTTGAAATGTTCAGTACGTTCGTCGAATGGGTGGTGAAGCAGGAGGCCGGCTGCTCCTCTGTGCTTTATTATCTTTTTTGTTCATTGGCCCTCCGCGGTCTAGTGTTTGTTCAATTTTGTTGCACACTAACGTTTGGACACAGTGGCTTGGTGCTTTGGAATTGCCTAGGCCCCTGACAAAACAGAGGGACCAGCTTCGGTTGTCAAGTTTTTGGGTATCATTATTGATACCGATCGCATGGAATGTAGACTCCCGTGGGACAAATTGGAGAACTTTAAGATGGTGGTGGGTCTGTGTCGCAGGGTTAAAAAGGTGCAACTTCGGCAGGTTCAGTCCCTGTGTAAAAAGTTGAACTTTGCCTGCTGAATCTTGCCCATGGGGCAGTATTTTTGCAGGCACTTGAAAATGGCGACGGCTGGCGTGCTGTTACAGCATCATTTTGTTTGCTTATCAGGTGAAGTACGGGCGGATTTTGCAGTTTGGGAATCCTTTTTGGATTCTTATAATGGGAGATCAATATGGATTGATCCGGTATTCAGTAATGATGAGTTGAAGCTCTACACCTATGCCTCTGGTGCGCGGGCTTGTGGCCGGAAGCCTGGAAATCGGAGGGGCTAGTGTCGAATCTTGCGCTCCTCTAACTATTTCTCATCGTGGCGGCTATGGTGATCTGGGGGCCAAAATTAAAGAATCGCAGGGTTAGTTTCCGGTGCGATAACATGGGAGTGGTTCAGGCGATTAATAATTAATCGGACAATTTTCTCCCAGTTGTGCGGCTATAGCGGTATTTGGTTTTTCAGGGCTTGTCTCTTAACTCATTGTTTGTGGCAGTGCATATTCCGGGTGTTCAGAATAACGTGGCTGACTATCTCGCTTGCAGTGGGACAGGTTTTGGCTGTTTGCCCCGGAGGCGGATCTCTGTTGTATCCCTTGTCCGGAGCAGTTATGGGCGGTGGTATCAGGATGGCTACAGGATTGTTCAGGAGTTCTCTGAGTGAAGGTACTTGGATGAAATATGAGAAGGTATGGTAGGAGTGGGGGTCCTTGTTGGACTGCATCTTTTCAGGTGAGGAAGTGGTCGATAGGGTTGCAGTGGTTTTGCATTTTGTTGGTTTGTTGCATGAGAATGGTGTGTCGGTGTCTGGTGTGAATGGTCGCATGTCTGCGGTGGCTTTTTGGTTGAAGCTGAGGGGCATTGAGGATGTCACAAATAATTTCTTGGTTTGGCAGGCTTTGAAGGGATATAGGAAGGCTGGTTTGCGAGTTGATTCTCGTAGGCCTGTGTCATTTGAACTTTTGGAGCATTTAGGTGTCTGCGTTGCCCGGATGTGTGCGTCAACCTATAAATGCTTGTTGTTTCAGCTGGCTTTTTCATGGGCATTATTTGGTGCTTTTCGGATTTCAGAGTTGGTGGCCAAGTCCAAACAGAAGGTGGGGGGTTTGATGTATGGGGATGTTCGGCTGCTGCCTTTCATTGTTCGTTGTTGTATCTGTAAGTCTAATACTCATCTGGCCAGAAAAGAGTTGTGGATTGTCTTAGGGAAGTTGCCTGGGGCTATTGTCTGTCCGGTGCGGTGTGTTAGGGAGTTTTTGGTGATGCGCCTGACAGCCGCAGGTCCTTCACTTATTCATGAAGATGGCTTGTTTTTGTCACAGTATCACTTTGTGGCAATTTTTCGTAAATGTCTGTAGTTAAAAGTTTTGACCACCTCAGAATTCAGTTTGCATTCCTTTCATATTGGTGCCCCTAGTCAGGCGGCACGGTGGGGTGTGGGCGCTGAAAAGATTATGAGTATTGGCCGTTGGGAGTCCCAACGTTTTCTATTGTACATAAGTTGCTATATGTAGGGAGGTGTTTCGTTTACTGGGCTGTGTGAGGGTATTATGCTGCTTGTGTTAGCATGTGCTTTGTTTGTTTTTCAGGTACCGCACCTTGCCTGATCTGGATCGTGGGCCACTCGTATGTATTCTGGAGTGCTGTGTGTGCTGATGTCTGCAGGGATAGTTGTCAGTTGGGTGTGGGTAGGGATAAAGCGTTGGTGCAGTGGATAGCTGTGAGGGGCATGCTGTGGAGTCGTCTCCCACAGGAGGTTCAATTTCATGGACAGGCCTCCCGATGTGTTGGTTATACGTGGCAACGATTTGGGTATGCGTCTATCTCGAGAGCTGATTTGGGATGTTAAACTGTACATGCTTCACTTGTGGTCTACCTTTCCAGGCATGCTGATTGTCTGGTCGGTGTTGTGCGTCACAGGGAGCTGGAGGGCGCAAGTGATGAATATTTGAGGATTGATGGAGTGCATCTTAATGCCGTCGGTATTGATATGTGGTGTTTGTCTCTGCAGGAAGGTATGGAGTCTGCTGTTCGGGTGTGGAGGGATGGAAATGTATAAGGTGTCATACATTTTCATCTGTGGCAGGTAAAGGGTCTTTGGAGGATAAATATTTGGAGGTAATAAATATGATCATTTGAAGGATGGAGGTTAACAGCTGTTTATGGTACACCTACAAGTTGGGACTCCTGGTGGTGGTTCGGGGCCTCAGGAGGTTAAGCAGTGCCATGCTTGAAGTTGGGTACCCTTGGATCAGGCGTTAGCGGCTAAGGGTAAAGGTCATATGCTGGCACAAAAAGGAATTTTGCGATTTTTGTTGGTTGGAAAATGCCTCCAGGTACTCTACCTGTTTAAAAAGTTCTTTATTTATTAATTGATGTTTATACAATGTCATGGTTATGTGCAATTTTTGTTTTTGTTGTGGCATTATTTATAACTTGGTAAAAGAGGTGGTAAGAAAATAAATTTGGCTGTCGTGGCCGTTTTAACCACAAAATGTTGTAGTTTTTGTGTAGTTTAACCCCTTAACGTCCGCCCACCGTCTTTTGACGGCAGGCGGTGCAGGTGCTTAGTCTACAGCGACGTCTTTTGGCGTCGCTGTAGAAAAGGCTGATGAACGCCCCTGTGAGCGCTCATCCTCTAAGCAGGAGCTGTAACTAACAGCTACTGATCTTAGAGCAGCCTGCTAAATACAGCTGGGGTCGGAATACATTCGGACCCCAGCTGTTTAACCCTTTGATCAAAGGGAACTCCCCTCTTTGATTGCGTCACTGGAAACCCAGTGATGTGATAAAAGAGCAGGGAATCCCTCTGCAGTCAGCCCTGTGGACCTACCAAGGACCCCAGGGCTGTCTATTCAGTTTGCCTGCTGTTAGGGCACACTATGTGCTGCCCTAACAGCAGCCTGTGTCAAAGTGATACAGTATAATGTTTTAGCATACAAGAGTATGCTAATATATTATAAGTAAAAAAAACGAGAGTTGTAAATAAAGCTATCCCTTAAAGGGTTGTCCACCTTCAGACAACTGATGACCTATCCACCGGATAGGTCTTCAGTATATCATCGGTGCGGGTCCGATAACGATAAGCCGCTCTGGTGGCCTGCGGGCACCGGATGTTATGGCACATAATGCTATGTACGGAGCCCGGAAGCAGTTGGCTCCGTACATAACATAGCGGCTGTGCTGCAGAACTGCAGGTCCGTTCCTATTCATTTGATTAGGAGCAGAGCTGCAGTACGGCAGCTCGGCCGCTATTCCGTGGCCGGAGCCATCTGCTTTCGGCATGGACCTCCGATGCACAAAGGCACCAAACCAGCTGATCTGTGTGGGGCCCGGGTGTCGGACCCCCACAGATCAAGTACTGATGACCTGTCCGGTCAAAAGGTGAAAAACCCCTTTAATGGGATAAAAAAAAGTAACAAAAAAATAAATATATAAATAAAAATGTCCCAAAAAACAAATGATTTTGCATAAAATATATTTTATTGCACCTACAATAAAAACAAAACAAAAACCTATACATATTAGGTATCTAAACGACCGTAATAACCTCAAGAATTAATCTAACAGGTTATTTAGCACGAAACATGAACCGTATAAAAAATAAACAAGAAAAACTAGAATAACTTTTTCCTATATTCACGCCATAAAAAAATATTTTTTCTACCCCCAAACTGTGAAAAAAAATTAATACAATTTCTCCCGCATAAAAAAAGGCATACGGCCACGGCAATGAAAAAAATTTTTTTTTTATAGCTGCTGAAAGGCAGAGAGGTAAAAACGGAAAAATGGAGCTGGTCATTAAGGGGTTAAAGAATAGGAGTTTGGTTAAGAAGGATTTAATAAAGGGACGAAGTGTTAGGGTATGTTGACACGCTTAGCAAAAAACGTCTGAAAACAACGGAGCTGTTTTGAAGGGAAAACAGCTTCTTATTTTCCGAGGTTTTTTAAGTCACTCGCGATTTTCGCTGCGTTTTTGGCAGCATTTTTTACGGCCGTTTTTGGAGCTGTTTTCAATAGAGTCAATGAAAAACGGCTCCAAAAACGTCCCAAGAAGTGACCGGCACTTCTTTTTCGCGGCCATTTTTTTACTCAGCTGTTTTTCAAAACGGCCACCTAAAAAAACGGCCCATCGGAACAGAATGCCATTTTTCCCATTGCAATCAATGGGCAGATGTTCTGAGGCGTTCTGCTTCCGATTTTCGGACATTTTTCGGCCGTTTATGGCCCGAAAAACGGCCGAAAATAGCCTGTGTGAACATACCCTTAAATACCTCCAGTCAAGCTGAATGTTATAAACACTTCTTTTTAGAGGCTGTAGAGACATCACTGGAGCTTGGACAGGTGAGTATCCACCAGGTATGACTTAATCCCTTCATTACCCTTGACTACCAAGGACATTACCATCAAGAAAACACTCCAGACAAAACTGATATGTTGTGTTATGTCTGGCGCAGGAGACAAGGGGCTGTGCATGACAAAAACTTGTCTCTTTGATGTTCTTCAAATTCCTCTAACACACCTCTAACAAACCAGCTTAAATACCATACTGTATATATTATAATTCAACTTGATTTGCTGCACTTTTTTTTTTGTGAAATGTTGTTTTATTTCTATTTCAGATTACTGTACAAGACCTCACAGGATTCATAGAACAAGCTCAGTACAAGCTCAGTACAGGCATTTTACCAGCACTGAGAGATGATGTAAAGAACCGCAGAAAACTCTAAAGAATCAATAGTCAGTAAAAATCCAGAAAGAGTGAGGGCCTTGCCCGCGATGGAATACAATCTATAAGGGAAAGGGGAAGAGACAAATGGTGAAGGTAAAAGCTGCTTAAACAGTTGTGCAGTGGAGACACGGTACTTGTAGGTTGTAAACTTTGCTGGAGAGGTGGGTTTTGTTTAGTAGTAGAGAAACTCATGTGTTGGGGTAGAGAGTGCCAGAGAATGGGGGATGAACAGGAGAAGTAATAGAGACTATGATGGGAGTAGCAAACAAGAGTGGAACTGAGAAGAAGGTTCTGCGAGGAACAAAGACTTAGTGTGGGGAGGTATTGGGGCAAAGGTGTGTGAAGGGGACTGTAATGGCCACAGTCACGGACCGCAGCCTCCCCTTATCTGTAGACCTCTTTCCTGTGGCTGACGTCTCCTTCCCCAGAGACATCAGTGCATCCTGCCACTCTGTCCTGCAATGTCCGCGAGGGGGCTCGCGCGCTAGTTCCTGGCCTTAAAGGGCCAGCGCGCGCATATGTAATTAATTAGTCAATTCATTATTTGCCAGAACACCCTGGACTATAAAAATGGCCCTGCCCTTCCACACCTTCCCTGAGCGTTGTTGTAGTTTTCCCATGTTCGTATTGCAAATCGTCCCTTATTGTTATCCTGCTCCTAGTATTCCCGTGCCCTTCTACCTGTTTCCTGTATTATGTGTTGGGTTTTATTCCCGAGCCTGTTTAGTATTGGAGTCGTGTTGTGCCGCCTGCAGTTATACACCTCGTCTGGTGTCACCTGCCATCCCTGGTATCATCCTCCACGTCTGGCGCAACTGCCACGCCTGCTGGCATACACCACGTCTGGTGTCATCTGCCATTCCTGATACCATCCGCCACGTCTGGTGCAATCTGCCACATCTAGCCCCATTCGTGTCACCATCTGGACTATCTCAGGTACCCTTGTGCTACGAACTTGCATGGACTTTTGCATAGAATGTGACTTGGCCAGCTGCCCCCATGCTATGGCGGAGCAGCCTAATGGGTCCACATACCCCTAGATCGTGACAGTACGCTCAGTCCATGGAATCCGCTGGCCAAACCAAGACCACAGTTCAGGTGATTCAAACAGATATGCGTGACCTACGTGCACGCCAGGATCAACTCCTCGAGGCTGTAAACTCCGTCATCGCCGACTGGATCAACCTCCTGCTCCTCTTCCGGATGGTGCTCCCATTCCACTGCCCGTCACTCCTCCTGTCTGTTCCGGATGCACAGTTTTGTTGCCTCTTCCTCCTTGCTATGACAGTGACCCAAGAGCTTGTAGAGGTTTCCTCAACCAATGTGTCATTCATTTTAGGCTACGAGCTCATCTCTTCCCCTCTGATGAGGCCAAGGTAGCGTTTATCATTTCCCTTCTCACTGGCAAGGCCCTGGCATTGGCCAATCCCATCTTGGAATGACAGGGACCTGAATTCTCGGACCTAGCTTTATTCCTACAGACTTTTTGTACCGTGTTTGAGGAGCCGGGTCGAACATCCTCTGCATCGGCCACTCTGCTAACACTTAAGCAAGGAGGCACCACATTAAGAGAGTATACTATCTCCTTCCGTACACTGGCAGCAGAGTTGGAATGGAACAATGAGGCGTTAGTGGCGACTTTTTGGCAGGGACCGTCCTTGCACATCAAGGATGAGCTAGCAGCCCGTGATCTTCCTTCTACCCTGGATGCTCTCATCCTGTTGGGTCGACACGAGAATCCAGGAACATGCTCAGGAGGTTCGGCGGGAGAGACGTTTCCACAGACTGGCACCCTCGTTCCAGAGACCACTATTGCCTCCTCCTGTTGTCCTACCTGAGGAACCTATGCAGGTAGAAAGAATCAAACTGTCAGAGCAGGAGAAACAGCGCAGACACTCTTCAGGTCAGTGTCTGTATTGCAGCCTTAAAGGCCATTTTGTGTGCCAATGCCCACAAAAACCGGGAAACTCCAGCACCTAGAGTTGGTTGGAGATGCAACCCTAGGTGGGACGACGGCAAGCATTGAAGTCTCTCCCAAATTATCCATTCCTGTGACCATCATCTCTGGTGAGACATCACACTCCTCCTCAGCCTATCTGGACTCTGGGGCAGCTGCAAATTTTATTCACCAGGATCTAGTGGATCGCCTACATCTACCCACAGTTCTTCAAGAGAGACCTCTGGTGGTTGCCTCTGTGAAAGGACAACCTTTGCCTCATATTGTAGTACTCGTCACTAAACCATTGACACTGCAAATCGGAGCTCTTCACTCAGAACAGATTGTATTCCTTGTTCTACCTAAAGCCATAAACCCTGTCCTGCTGGGCCTGCCTTGGCTTTGCCTACATGCTCCAGTTCTCGACTGGAGTTCTGGAGAGGTCCTCCAATGGGGTCCCAAATGCCTTGCCCACTGCCTGCCACAGGTTTGCCCTGTTTTGCCTCCACTGCCACAGTAACTCTCCGATCTACCGTCACATTATGCAAGTTTTGCAGACATCTTCAGTAAGAAGTAATTCAACAGGGCAATCGTAGATGTGATGGGGAGGAAGAGTCTCTGTCTCCCCACCACATCTACGATTGCCCTGTTAAATTATTTCATGACGCCTCACCACCTCGAGGTCGAGTCTATCCTCTCTCCCTGCCAGAGACCCTAGCCATGTCAGCTTACGTTACGGAGAACCTCGAGAGAGGGTTCATCCGAAAGTCATCTCAGTCCTCTCGGGAGCCGGATTCTTCTTCGTAAAGAAAAAGGACGGATCTCTTCGTCCATGTATCGACTACCAGGGTCTGAACCAAATTAAGGTCAAGAATAAGTATCCCCTACTGCTTATCTCAGAACTTTTTGATAGAATTCGTGGGGCCAAGGTGTTCACAAAGCTGGATCTACGTGGAGCTTATAACTTGATCCATATCCGCAAAGCTGACGAGTGGAAAACCGCATTTAACATTCAATACGGCCATTATATATACCTTGTGATGCCCTTTAGACTATGTAATGCTCCAGCTGTGTTCCAGGAGTTTGTAAATTACATTTTCCGAGACCTGCTGTATGTCTGTGTGGTGGTCTATATGGATGACATCCTGATTTACTCACCTGATTTGATGACACATCGGAAGCATGTTCGCCAAGTTCTCTCGCAGTTAAGGGGGAATCGCGTATATGCTAAATTCGAGAAATGTGTGTTCGAGAACAACTCTTTGCCCTTCCTGGGTTACATCGTATCTGACCATGGTCTCAAGAAGGATTACAGAGAAGGTGAGATCCGTCTTAGAATGGCCACGACCACAGGGTCTTCGTTCTATACAACGATTTCTGGGATTTGCAAACTTCTATCGGCAATTCATCCCAAACTTCTCATCTCTGACTGCTCCAATATCGGCCCTCACCAAAAAGGGGGTGAACGCCAAGGTTTGACCTCCGGAGGCAGAATCAGCGTTTACTGATCTCAAGAGCGCTTTTACCTCAGCATCTGTTCTTCATCACCGTGATGCTTCTTAGCAATTATTTCTGGAGGTGGACGCCTATTCCGTAGGTGCGGGAGCACTACTATGCCAAAAGAACTCTAAAGGCAAGATGGTGCCTTGTGGCTTCTTCTCAAAATTATTCTCCCCAACAGAACTCAACTATTCCATCGGGGATCGGGAATTGCTTGCCGTCAAGTTGGCCTTCGTGGAGTGGAGACACATGTTGCTGGGTGCTATCCATCCTATTATCATCTACACTGACCACAAGAACCTCACATCCATACAGTCGGCTCAACGGTTAAATCCACGCTAAGCCAGATGGTGGTTGTTCGCCCGATTTCAGTTGTTGCTTCACTTCCGTCCTGCAGACAACAATGTGAAGGCTGACGCCCTGTCTCACTCCTTCGAAACCAATGACTCTGAGGATAGTACTTCATAAATCCTTCTAGGATTATTGCTGCTAACCCTCTGCAAATTAGAGACATTCCTCCTGGAAAGACTTTTGTTCGTCTTACTGACAGGACGAGAATTATCCGCTGGGGACACAACTCTAAACTAGCTGGGCACTCTGGTGCCCGTAAAACACAGGACTTGATAGCTCGTCACTATTGGTGGCCCACTCTGCCTGGAGATGTTGCGGACTTTGTCTCTTCATGTATGAACTGTGCTTCGAACAAATCTACCCTTGTCTCTTCATGTATGAACTGTGCTTCGAACAAATCTACCCATTCCAAATCTGCTGGCCTGCTACTACCCCTGCCTGTACCTGATGCCCCTTGGCAGCATATCGCTATAGACTTTATCACTGACCTTCACGCTTCAGCTGAATGCACTACGATCTTGGTAGTAGAGGATCTTTTTTCTAAAATGGAACATTTTATTCCACTGACTGGCCTCCCGTCTGCACCTCGCCTGGCAAATCTGTTTACTTCGCACATCTTCCGGCTACACGGACTTCCTCTGCATATTGTCTCGGACCGGGTTGTACAGTTCACATCCAAGTTCTTAAGAGCCCTGTCCAACCTGTTAGATGTAAAACTGGACTTCTCTTCTGCCTATCACCCACAGTCCAATGGTCATTTGTAGAGGACCAATCAAATTTTGGAGAACTATCTCCGTCATTTCGTTAGCACCCAACACGACAATTGGGTGCAACTTCTGCCTTGGGTGGAATTCTCATACAACAATCACACAATTGAGTCTACTGCCTCCTCTCCATTCTACATTATGTACAGTCAGCATCCTCGAGTCCCTCTTCTGGTGCCAGCCATGACTCAAGTAACACAGCGAATTCTTCAATTGGGACTTTTA
Organism: Rhinoderma darwinii; assembly: GCF_050947455.1. Lineage (NCBI taxonomy): Eukaryota > Metazoa > Chordata > Amphibia > Anura > Rhinodermatidae > Rhinoderma > Rhinoderma darwinii. The sequence continues at coordinate 20,743,954 of NC_134687.1, read as the reverse complement.
TTCACATATGGCAGCAAACTAAGTCTGTGATCCTCCAGGCAGTGAACCGCATGAAAAAGCATGCCAATAAAAGAAGACAAGCTCCTCCTCAGTTCTCTCCTGGAGCCAAGGTCTGGCTTTTCGCAAAGAACATCCGTTTGATGGTACCCTTATACAAATTTGCCCCCAGGTTCCTCGGACCCTTTGAGATCATACAGCAGATAAAAACTGTCTCCTATAAGCTGCCTTCTACCCTCAGAATCCCCAAATCCTTTCACATGTCCCTCCTGAAACCTGTGGTTCTGAACTGCTACAGTAAGACTCCCAGTGCTGCATTTGCTCCCAGCAGTTAATCTGATGTGTTTGAGGTGAAGGAGATTCTGGATGTCACGTAGGGTCTGTGGACCCAGTGGGCCGTACCGCCTTGGCGGTATGGCAGCTGGCTAACAGGGCACAGGTCAATGACTATAGTTCATATAGGTACCTGTGGCAGCTTGGACAGTAGCAAGGCAGGCTCGGCTGGGACTAGGCAGCAGGTAGACGTCAGGTGAGGTGAAGCAGGTCAGGCGTGGTATACAGCATGGCACGACTTTGGCTCAGCACAGAACTCGACCAGGATAGTACTGAATGCAAGGAACAGGAACAGCAACAGGAACACACTAGGAGACCATTGCATAGACAAACTAGGGAAACAACAACAACGCTCAGGCATCGAAATAGGGGGCTGGACCTCATCTTATAGTGCAGGGTACTCACGGCCTGAAGTTCATCAAAGTCCGGTGCGTGTGCTGCCTGCGCACCCTACGGGATCCGGCTGAGGTGAGTGAAAGTGAGTGCTGGCGCCTCCTGAGAAGGAGACTGGGGCCAGCGCTCGCCGACTCGTGGCTGCGGCTGTCATGGGGAGAGTGGCGCTGATGGCCCGCAGCCACTGACATGTAAGTGGACCACAAGAGGGTAGGAGGAAGAACTTTCTATTTGGCTGGAGAGGGTCTGGTTTTGAGGAGATGTCCTGGGAGCCAGAGGAGAACCTTAGTGCCCCTACCCTCGTTAAAAAATTCCTCTATCTCTCTGGATCCAAGAAGAGGGGCGTAAGGAGGGGAACTGTAATGGCCGCGATCACGGACCGTAGCCTCCCCTTACCTGCAGACCGCAGACTTCCTTCCTGTGGCCAACGTCTCCTTCCCCAGAGACATCAGCGCATTTGGCCTGCAATGTCCGCGGGGGGCGGTCCGCTGGTTCCCAGCTTTAATGGGCCAGCGTGCGCATATGTAATTAATTAATTAATTATTTCCCAGACCACCCATGACTATAAAAAGGTCCCTGTCCTTCCACTCCTTGCCTGAGTGTTGTTTTCCCATGTTCGTATTGCAAATGGTGCCTTAGTGTTATCCTGCTTCCAGTGTTCCCGTGCCCTGCTACCTGTTTCCTGTATCCGGTGCTGTATTTTGTTCCGGAGCCTGTTTAGTATTTGAGTCGTATTGTGCCGCCTAGAGTTATATACCATGTCTGGTATCATCTGTCATCCCTGGTATCATCCGCTACGTCTGGCGCAACCTGCCACATCTAGCCCCATCCGTGCCAGAGCCCCTGCCACCATCTGGACTATCTCAGACATCCTTGTGCTGTGAACTTGTATAGACTTTTGCATAGACTGTGACTTAGCCAGCTGCTTCTCAGCGGCCTAGTGGGTCCACATACCCCTAGATCGTGACTGGGACAGGTTGTGGACTGCCTTGTATGTAATTGTCAGTATTTTAAAATGAATTCATTGAAAAAAGTGACTGACAGAGATGAGAGGAGGTAGAGGAGAGCTAGATCAAGGGGAGAGCTGGATTTATTGGGCAGCGAAGTCAAGGATCAATTGATGGGGTGCAACAGTGCAAGGTGTCAGAGGGAAGGCCACAAAGGAGAATGTTATAATTGTCTAGGCGGGAAGTGACGAGGTCATGCCCAAGCATTTTTGTTGACTCAATATTGAGAAAAGAGAAGATTTGAGAAATGTTTTTGAGGTGGAGGCGGCAGGAGGTGAAAAGAACAGATGTGTGGTCTGAAGGACAGAAAAATGTAATGTTATCACGAGGCAGCAGACTTGTAAGTCGTTAACTGTGATTTATAATTCTGGTAAGGGGTTGAATGGGACAGGGGAAAGATGATAATTTTTTTTTGACCATGTTGAGCTTTATGAAGTGGGAGGAGAACAAGGAGAAGGAGATAGATGATTGACACTCTGGAACTCTGGATACTGTAGTGATAACATTGGGGCCAAATGTATTATTAGTGTATCACTCAGTTTTTAGGTGACTGGTCCTTTAAGCCAACACTACCAATAACAGTCAAAGTAAAGGAGGTGTATATGTAAATGAACATGGAGTGCATCAGGTAATGGATTTGTAGTAACTGAATTTAATGAAATTGTTAAATATGCAGACCTAGTAATGTTTGTAAGACAGGAAACAATAGAGAAAAGTCGATTCAGTATTAATTACTACCCCGTCCACACCGGACATGTTTATTTCTGGGTAATTATTCTATTCTGTCCAATAATTAGACACAATTATTCAAGTATTTAATTTAATGGAAAAGTAATAAGGCAATCACCAAATGGGGGATGAAGAAAATAGAAAGGAGAGTGATGAACTGGAAAATGATTTTAATTAAGGTTATGCAAATTCTATTGTATGTGTACATTTCTTAAGCTTTGATATTCAATTAAAAATGATCAATAATATTAAGGCGGATTTAATGCCGACTGGATATTTGGGAGGGCAAAAAGGTACAAATACCAAGGAAGCTTTTTGTGATGTTCACACGACAGATTTCTGCATTGGGCTGAGATTCCACGGCAGAAATCTGAGACTGACCCTCGGATTTCTGCTGTGGTTTGCAGTAAAAACAGCCGCACTTCAGCACGCATATTAGCCCCATTTATTAGAGTCAATATGCGTGTGGCTGATCAATGCTGTTTCCGTGATGGAATACGCAACAGAAACTGTGTCAAGAAGTGACATATCATGTTTTTTTCAGTGAGCCAGTTTGCAATTCCGCACACTTAATATTCCGTCCTGTATAAACAACTGGACAGTTCCCCATTGAACACAATAGTAGGCTTTTTACAATCGGAAAACACGCTGATTCTGATGTGAAAAACGCGTAGGAATCAGCGTGGATTTTCTCTCGTGTGAACACGATCTTACCATCTAAAGGCTTCCACCATGCCTCTCAGGGCAAGTCACTCCATGGGCTAAATACAAGCCCATGATTCATCAGCATTAAAGGGGTTTTATAACTTTACATATTAATAGTATATCCACACGATTTGCCATAAATGCCTGATATGTGGGATCCCACCTCTGGGACCCCCACTTTTTGGGGGAAATGACACCTCAATCATGTTCAGCAACTCAAGGAGCCCACATAAAGGAGGAGACCAAATGGAGGGTGGCCATGAACAGTTTTATCCATTGAAGCCTATATGAGTTATGGAAACACTTGAGCAAGCACGCTCGACTCTTTCAATAACCCCCAATTTTCCATGTGGTTTGCTCCTCTATGTGGCTGCCACAAACCACCTTGGCTTGCAGAACAGGGGTCATGGGATCCCTATTTTCCCAATTGGTGGGCATCCCAGTGGTAGGATCCCTTTCCATCCGACCTTCATGGCATGCCCAACATCAATGTCTGAGGTGGGAAAACTCCTTTTACCAAAGTAGTAGCAATGCTGTTTAGGTACTCTATGCGGGTATAGTTTAGGCAATGCCCAGCACTGTTATTTCAAGTAAATAAACTTCTATCCGTTTGAATAAACCCCTTGTTTAGAATATTGTATCAGATGGAGACAAAGCAGGGGCAAAGATTTAGTATGGAGCCTGTCCCCTGCGGTGTAATGCAATCAATTCACGGCATTGGCCCGATATTCAACCTGCCCTATCCCAGATTTGCTACTACTGCGTGGCAGCCTTTCTCTCCACCGCACAAACGGAGTCTGCTACCAAAATAGTATATATCCCCCATTATTATTAAAACTTTATTATGAAAACTAGACCCTTCTTCCACAACTAGCACTTTTACCTTTCTTCCTTTCTCCCATTCATCCTTTTTCTCTAGCGGCATTACTTGAATCTCCATGTCCCCAAGGTCCACTTTGTACCCCCTCCCCATTCATCAAGTGCCCTTTATAGAACTGATGTCATGTTACTCTGGCACAGGAGTCATTGTTCCCCCACCTCAAGCATTGTCCCCTCACCTCAAGCATTGTCCCCCCACCTCAAGCATTTGAGCCCCGGTGTGACAGCAATCTCTAACCCACACCCCTGTTCCCTCAATTGGAAAACCCCCCTTAGTCAAGATCCAAGAATTGAAAATAGTGATAAAAGTTATGAATCATGAAAGTTTATAAAAAAATCTACCAAAAAATAAGATTTCTTATATTTCAATTCTAAAATATTTAAGCCAGATCATTAGTGACATCCTGCAATTTGGTCATCACTTTAAAATTGTGTTGTTACGGGAATTGCACTTCAGAGCTGTGACTAGTTCCGTTACCGGCGCTTCTCCATTTGGTAATTAAACTATTTCATTCAGAGGCCACATTTCTATTTGATTTCATATATTCCCCTGACAACGTGAAATCAGAATACCACCATAAGTCGAGAAATCATATCCCTCCCTATCAATATTTAGGCAGAAACGAGAGCATAGAATCTGTACCGCTTAATTTTAATGTATGTTTCATAATATTTGCTTATCATCGGCTGCAGCAGGAGAGGTTTACTTTATTAGTTTGCTGCACAAAGCTGAGATGTTCCATCATGTAGTTCCAAAATTCATCTATCTAAAATGACATTGGAAAATTGCATACAGTTCACATGCAAGGCATGAATTAATTGTGCATTAGGAAAGCCTCCTGAAGACGTGTTCCGGGCGTCTATCAGTGATAATTGGTATCTAGCAATAATTTTGCACTTTATATGCAAATCTAATGATTAAATCAGATTTACAGTTTCATCATTTTAAATGACATTTTATGGCAAAACTTATTTTCAGTGATATCATGTTATCTTTAGGGCTCCGATGTGAGCAAGGAGCTGTGTACTATGGAGTTCTAGGCAGGAGCATAGTGCAGAGGTAGCAGTCAGGGCCAGCCTTAGGTTGGATGACGCCCTGTGCGGGACTCCCTGTTGCTGCCCTCCACAAACCAAAAATTAACCACATATATATAGGCACACACACACTGGAAAGTATATATTGCACATACATAAAGGCAGATATTTATACAAACAGGCAAATATATATACACTGTAGCAGTTAGGGGAATGTAGATAGGCAAAGAGACACTCTCAGCGCAGTATTCTTGTTTGAACAGGACTTTATTTGTCTTTCAATCAGGGAAATCCAATAAACACAGCGGTAGCTTGTCTCATCAGCATACACAAAGGTTAGAATAGCAAGACATTTTTCACGTAACAAAAGTCCAGGTATAACTCACACGGTCCAGCCCTTTGCATGGGTTAGCTCTCACCCCACTGTAAATGTCAGATCTGGTCAATAGCAAACCAGTCTTCACCTTCTCTGCGTCCTCTCTCTCTGACACACACTGCCAGCAGTGTTTTTTCTCTTAGTTAAATACCCTCCACCTGTGTGGAGGGAAGACCCTATGTTAACCCCTTAATAGGATTCTAGGGATATATTTCCCTTAGCAGATTAACCCCCTCAACTTGTTACAACACACATTCTGGAAGGGAAATATATAGACATACATATATATATATATATATATATATATATATATATATATATATATATATATATACATATATACAGACACACACACGCACATAAATACACAGAAGGAGCATATCCAAATACACAAAATAAAAGGCACATATATACAAGCACAAAGACACATTCACATTCAGACCTATATATACCCACATAGGCACATATATACACAGTTCAGATAATGTATTAGATGTCACCTGCAGTCCTATGTAACACCACAGATAACACAGTGATAACTCTCGGAGTACAGAAAATGTAGTAGTGTTACCTGCAGTCCTATGTAACACCACAGATAACACACAGTGATAACTATACCAACACATATATAAACACACAGAGAGACATATGTATTTATATATATATCTATCTATATCTATATATATATATATATATATATATATATATATACACTAACATAGAGACATATATACACACATACTGAAACAGGTACACATACAAACACAGAGACATATACATACATATAGACACAGACATATAGACACATAGACACTTACCATCTCTCCTTGCTGACAGGCTCACAGGCTTCTTGCAGGTCAGGCTGTGGGCAGAGGTTCCTCCTCTGCTCTTGCTCCTCGGCTCTTGTTTACTCCATGTGTATAACTAAGAGCAGGGGATAGAGCAAAAGCAAAGCCCAGTCGCGCCCCCTACATGCTGGGAGGGTGCAGCTCACATGTTGGAGGGTCGCACACCCCTAAGGCCGGCCTTGGTAGCAGTTGCACCTTTATGGTAGAGTTCAAAGCCCCTCTACCACATAAGAAGATACCAGTATTATAAATGGCACATGGTAGGTGGGGGGCGTTAAAGATTTTGCACTGGGAGCTTCAAGTTACGCTTCTGGTTGTATTTTCTACCTTCGTTCGGCAGCAGTTTCCCCCTTAGAAGCATTTCTTCTAGGGGAGAATACCTTCATAATACTTAATACAGTTGTGTATGTCTCTACATAAAATCAAAGGCATATTACGATACAGTAGACCACCAAAGACTCCAATGAGTTAAACATTATGGTTCCGTACAACTCTGAGCTTATTTGGAGCCATAATACGACTGTGTGCATATAGCCTTAAGTTGAGCATTGTTTTAAAAGTGTAAATAATGTTATGATGCTATCACTAATATACTTTTAGTTACATAGTTTGTACGGTTGAAAAAAGACACATCAAGTTCAACCAAGGGATGGGAAAAGGGAAGGTAAAAATTTCTACACATAGGAGCTAATATTTTTTCATTCTAGGAAATTAGTTAAGCCTTTACTAAAGCCATCTACTGTCCCTGCTGTGATGGCTTCTGCGGTGACTATTCCATAGATTCACAGTTCTCACAGTAAAGAATGCTTGTCGCCTCTGCAGGTTGAACCTTTCTTTCTCCAGACGGAGGAAGTGCCCCCTTGTTTTTTGAGGGGGTTTTACATGGAACAGGATTTCACCATATTTTTTGTATGTGCCATTAATATATTTATATAAGTTAATCATGTCCCCCCTTAGGCCCCATGCACACGACGGTATTTTTGTCCAACCGTAAATACTGGCGTAAATACGGGTCCTTGGTCACCCGTATTCCACCTGTATTTACGGGCACATTTTTGGCTGCAAAATTGCACTGCACTAATCGGCAGCCCCTTCTCTCTATCAGTGCAGGATAGAGAGAAGGGACAGCCCTTTCCGGTAATAAAAGTAAAAGAAAATTCATACTTACCCGGCCGTTGTCTTGGTGACGCGTCCCTCTCTTGACATCCAGTCCGACCTCCCTGGATGACGCGGCAGTCCATGTGACCGCTGCAGCCAGTGATTGGCCTGTGATTGGCTGCAGTGGTCACATGGGCTGTAACGTCATCCCAGGAGGCCGGACTAGAGGAAGAAGCAGGGAGTTCTGGGTAAGTATGAACGTCTTTTCATGCCTCTTTTAATATATGACAATATCTTGCTGGCCTTTAAAGCAGCTGATTGACACTGCATGCTGTTATTGAGTTTATGATTTACAAGTACACCCAGATCCTTCTCAACAAGTGACTCCCCCAGTGTAGCTCCCCCTAGGACATATGATGCATGCAGGTTGTTGGCACCCAGATGCATAACTTTACATTTATCTACATTAATTATCTACATCTTAATTTTCCAAGTGGACGCCCAGACACTTAGTTTGTTTAAATCTGCCTGTAATTCATGAACATCTTCCATAGTCTGAACTATATTACATAGCTTGGTGTCATCTGCAAAAATAGAAATAGTGCTATTAATCCCATCCTCTATATCAGTAATAAATAAGTTGAATAATAGTGGTCCCAGCACTGAACCCTGCGGTCACCACTTATAGAAAGAGAAAAAATATATTACAGAAAGTTTGCTCACCGTGTTTCCAATGTGTTTCCAGTGTGTTATTTGATGCAAGTTGATTTTGTTCAAATGCTGCAGGTGCTTGAAAATACCCCCAACGCAGTCCTGTATTAACAGCAGGTATACAAGGTAATGGAAGTGCAAAATTATGGTGTATCCAGCACTCGGATTAAAAGTTAAATGGTTTATTTGGTGATGTTAAAACAAAAGATGAAAAAAATCCCGGGACCACGCTTACGCGTTTCAGACCGCTGGGGTCCTTAGTCATAGCTTGGTGTTCCACTAGTGAATTCACATATGTATACCCTATATCATAGGTCAGGTGACATCCTGTGGGTGGGCTTGAAAAGTTAACCATTTTATGCATAGCTTAGGTTGTATTGCATAACGTCATTATATACTCTTTTTGAAGCATTATTACATACTTAATTCATAACATAGTAAGTTCTAACATGTGTCATTAAGATGTTTCAATGAAAATCGTGACAGTATTTAAAAAGGTTAGAAAAACTTAGATGTCAGGCAATCTTGTTGAGTGTTCAGGTGTCTTCACAATTTAACGTGATCAAGGGGGAGTAAAAAAACAGCTCTCTATATGTTATCAGATTGTAAAATTTGCTTTTTAGATAAAGAGTGATTTTACATCATTCAATGGTTTCTGATTAATTGAAATAATTCATTTAGCTATCTATATCTTTTTCTTTATTAGTTTATCAAGCGTATTAATATTATCCGTGGTGCTTAAGGATAGCTCCATTTCAGATAACTAAGAAGTGACGTCAAATAGTGCTGAAGGACAGCTCCCCACGGGATGAACCAGCATATAACAGAAGACTCACAGATCAGATATACATGTTGTTTTATATTGTGGACTAGTTTCATGATTTCTACAATTAGATTTCTACAATTATATTTCATTTTTCCACTACTATGTTGCTTTATCTTGCATGGTGAGCGAATTATTTAATTTTAGACATAGCTATTTTATACCCACGTGTTATGTTGTATTTCGGCGTGGAAAATAAGGCGATGTAAACAGTCCATATATATAAGACCTACTGTAGTCAATATAATAAAATATGTGAGTTGGTCTTGAACCTGATATCTATAAAGTCATAATGTAGTTTCATGAGTGTCTATTAGTATTTAGTTTGCACAAGTTTGACCATTCAAAATGTTAATTTTTGCCTTAAGGTTATGAAATGGACTGAATTGAATTTGATTGAATTAGTAAATGTACATGAGATCATTTTCTATAATACATTCCTTGCGGGAAGAGGGTGTCTAATTTTAGAATCCATAATGCCTCTCTGTTCAAAAGGAGTTTTCACCAATCTCCACCTCTTTTAGGATAATATACCCTTTGTAGACCGCAAACTTTCAATGTACTGGTGTTACGTTGGTGGAGTTCAATAAAATGTTCGGCTGCTCCTGATACGTTCGTTTTATTTGGATTTTTTATGTCTGCCAGATGCTCCGCCACCCTTATCTTTAGTGGTCTAATTGTGCAACCCACATATTGTACATTACATTTGTCACAATATAGGACATATGATACGTGGGTAGTGTTGCAATTGATTAGATATTTTATAGAGAAAGAGATGTTGTTGGATGAGGAGATTAGAATGGAGGTATTTGACATTATAGTGCACATGTTACATCTTGTACCACCACATTTGTATGAACCGGTACATGTCAGCCATGTACTCTTTTTTTTTGGCAATTTTAGGAAAGATGCTAGGGGAAATACGATTTCCTATTGTGGTGGAATTTTTAGCCACAAAGTTGCAGCCTGTTTTGAGAATATCCCTTAAACTACGATCTTTATCCAAAATGGGAAGATAACGTTTTATGATAGTTACAATTTGTCTATATTCATTGCTGAAAGGAGTAGAGAAGGTTAGATTTGTCAGCTCATATATTGAATACCGATCATCTTAAAGTCCTGAAAAGTGGATTGAACTACGTACCAACAAGTAATTTTGATATTTATCAAACGTTATTAGATGTGAACAAATTTGTACGCTTATTGACGGTGAAAAAACACCTCTTGGAAGAAGATCACACCCTTCCTCAAAAAACGATTTGAAAAGTACTCCATCAATTAATGACTGAAAACTTCACCTTTGAGGAACAGATAACCATCAAAAATCTCCAGTCATTACTGACAGAAAATTCTGTTTAAAGCGGACTTTTGAATTCTCCCAACAATGAGAATTTGTTGCTGAATCCTTCTTTTTATCCCTTGTCCTCTAGATCGAGTGCAATGGACGATTTTTAGCTAGCAGCGGAAGGAGCTCTAAAATCCCTGTTTAAAAACATAAATAAAATTGTTCATAATCTCACCAAGGGAGAAAATTTAGCAATAAAGGAATTAAGTGAACTCAACAACATAGTCATAAAGAGTGCAGACAAGGGAGGGTCCGTGGTAATTATGGATTCTGGCCTATGCTGAAAATAAATCATGCAATTATTGAATGATACTGTCACTTATAAAAAGCTACGTTCAGATCCTTCTAAAATTTTTAAAGTGAAATTACATAACATCTTACAGGAAGGCTTTACTCAGGGGATTTTGACCGGGATTTTCCCATCATCCCTATTTTCCATGCCCTCCCAAAAATCCACAAGGACACATTTCCTCCTCCTTTAAGACCCATAGTCTCTAGCATAGGTTCGCTCAATGAACGATTAGGAGAATGGCTGGATAATCAATCACAACCATTTGTAAAAATATCTCCCAGCTATATTAACCCCTTAAGGACGCAGCCTAGTTTTGGCCTTAAGGCTCAGAGCCCATTTTTCAAATCTGACATATTTCACTTTATGTGGTAATAACGTCGGAATGCTTAAACCTACCCAAGCGATTCTGAGATTGTTTTCTCGTGACACATTGGGCTTCATGTTCGTGGTAAAATTTGGTCGATATATTCAGTGTTTATTGGTGAAAAATTGCAAAATTTAGAGAAAATTTTGAAAAAATTGCATTTTTCAGAATTTAAATGCATCTGCTTGTAAAACAGACGGTTATACCACCCAAAATAGTTACTAGTTCACATTTCCCATATGTCTACTTTAGATTGGCATCGTTTTTTGAACATTCTTTTATTTTTCTTGGACGTTACAAGGCTTAGAACATAAACAGCAATTTCTCATATTTTTAAGAAAATTTCAAAAGCCTTTTTTTTAAGGTACCTCTTGAGTTCTGAAGTGGCTTTGTGGGGCCTATGTATTAGAAACCCTGATAAAACACCCCATTTTAAAAACTAGACCCCTCAAAGTATTCAAAACAGCAGTTATAAAGTTTTTTAACCCTTCAGGCATTTCACAGGAATTAAAGCAAAGTGGAGGTGAAATTTGCAAATTTCATTTTTCTTGCTGAATTTCAATTTTATTCATTTTTTTTTCTGTAACACAGAAGCTTTTACCAGAGAAACACTACTAAATATGTATTTTCCAGATTCTGCAGTTTTTAGAAATGTCCCACATGTGGCCCTACTGCGCTCGTGGACTAAAAGACAAGCCCTAGAAGCAAAGAAGCACCTAGTGCATTTTGAGTCCTCTTTTTTATTAGAATATATTTTAGGCAGCATGCCAGGTTTGAAGAGGTGTTGAGGTGTCAAAACAGTAGGAATCCCACAATAGTGACCCCATTTTGTAAACTACACCCCTCAAGGAATTCATTTAGGGTTGTTGTTACCATTTTGACCGCACATTTTTTTCACAGCACGTATTTGAATTGGGCTCTGAAATGAAAAAAATGTCATTTTTTCCAATAAAATGTCATTTGTGATCAAAATTTCTTATTTTCACAGGGAACAAAATACCCCATTTTGTTGCCCAATTTGTCCTTAGTGTGGCAGTACCCCATTTGTGGTGATAAACTGCCGTTTGGGCCCATGGGAGGGCTCAGAAGGAAAGGAGCGCTATATGTTTGTTGGAGTCCAGATTTTGTTGGATTGGTTTTCGGGTGCCATGTCGCATTTGCAGAGCCTCAGAGGTATCAAAGCAATGGAAACCCACCAAAAGTGACCCCATTTTGGAAACTACACCCCTCAAGGAATTCATTTATGGTTGTTGTTAGCATTTTTACCGCACAGTTTTTTCACAGCACCTATTTCAATTGGGCTGTGACATTAAAAAAATGTCATTTTTTCCAATAAGATGTAATTTTTTACCAAAATTTCTTATTTTCACAGGGAACAAAATACTCAATTTTGTTGCCCAATTTCTCCTGAGTGCATCAATACCCCATTTGTGGCAATAAACTGCCGTTTGGGCCCATGGGAGGCCTCAGAAGGGAAGGAGCGCTGTGTGTTCTTTGGAGTACAGATTTTGCTGGTTTGGTTTTCGTGTGCCATGTCGCATTTGCAGAGCCCCAGAGGTATCAAAGCAATGGAAACCCACCAGAAGTGACCCCATTTTGGAAACTACACCCCTCAAGGAATTCATTTATGGGTAATGTGACCATTTGGACCCCATAGTTTCTTCACAGAACTTATTTGAATTGGGCTGGGAATTTAAAAAAAATATATTTTTTCCAATAATATGTCATTTTAGCTCAAAAATTCTCATTTTCACAAGAAATAAAATACTCAATTTTGTTGCCCAATTTGTCCTAAGTGCGGCAATACCCCATTTGTGGTGATAAACTGCCGTTTGGGCCCATGGGAGGCCTCAGAAGGGAAGGAGCGCTGTGTGTTCTTTGGAGTACAGATTTTGTTGGATTGGTTTTCGGGTGCCATGTCACATTTGCAGAGCCCCAGAGGTATCAAAGCAATGGAAACCCACCAGAAGTGACCCCATTTTGGAAACTACACCCCTCAAGGAATTCATTTATGGGTAATGTGACCATTTAGACCCCATAGTTTCTTCACAGAACTTATTTGAATTGGGCTGGGAATGAAAACAAAATTATTTTTGTCAAATAATATGTAGTTTTGGCTGAAAATTTCTTATTTTCACAAGAAACAAAATACCCCATTCTGTTGCGCAATTTGTTCTGAGTGCCGCAATACCCCATTTGTTGTGATAAACTGCCGTTTGGGCCCATGGGAGGGCTCAGAAGGAAAGGACCACCATTTGGCCTATTCGGGATTTTCTAGTGCGAAGTCATGTATGCAGAAGCCCCTGAGGTACCAGTACAGTTGAAACCCGCAAGAAGTGACCCCGTTTTAAAAACTACACCCTTAAGGCATTCATCTAGAGGTGTAGTGACCATTTTGACCGGAGACCTACACCCCATAAACTGTAATGTGGGTTCTCCCGGGTATGGCAATACCCTACATGTGGCTGTTATCAGCTGCTTGGGCACACAGCAGGGCTCAGAGGGGAAAGACGAGGGGGGATAAGCTGTGCGGAGTGCATCAGGGTAAGTAAAATTGGGGTAAATTATAAACCAAGGGATGTATGATAAATTTTAAAACACTTTCATACAGAGCTCTGGTTATTCGGGACACGTGTCACATTGATATATTGTGTCCTCCCTTATCCCCCTCTTATAGCAGACTTTGCACCTCTTTTGACTTTTTCCCTTCTTGCCAGTTTGGGGAACTTCCCCTGGAAAGTGTTGCCCTGGTACGATGCGTGTGGGCTCGCTTCCAGAAGTACTGGGTGCCCCCCCTTCTTGGTCCCTAAAGATTAGGTTCTTGATAATCACCTCTTGAAATTCCAGGAAAGTTCCCGTCTGGCCTGCACATCGACGTAGCACGTACGCATTGTACAAAGCCATCTATATGATGTTCCCGGCCAGCTTCTTATACCACACCGCATGGCGCTGTAGGGCTTCAGGGCTTGATCTTACAAGTCCATCACTCCCATGTACCTATTGTAGTCCAGGATGCAGTCTGGTTTGGGGGTGGCCTTTCCGTCATATATCCTAAACCTGTAGGTATACCCTGATGCACTCTCACAGGTTATACATCTTCACGCCATACCTTGCCCTCTTACCCGGCAGGTACTCGCGGAATTGAACCCTCCCTTTAAAATGTACCAGGGACTCATCAATAGAAATACACTTCTCGGGGGTGTATGCTTGGGAAAACCGGGCACTGGAACGGTCTAATAGGGGTCTCCGTTTAGACAAACGGTCAAAACTGGGGCAATCTCGGGGTGGGCACGGCTCATTATCAGTATAATGTAAGAAGCGAAGTATTGCCTCATTTATTTATTTTTTTAGGTTCCAGTTCAGTTCTGAAGTTGCTTTGAGGGGCCCATATATTAGAAACCCCTATCAAATACCCCATTTTAGAAACTAGACCCCTCAAAGTATTCACAACAGCATGTAGAAAGTTTATGAACCCTTTTGGTGTTTCACAAAAATTTAGAGCAAAGTAGAGGTGAAATTTACATTTTTTTTTTGTCAGAAAATCCTCTTTATACCATTTTTTTTAGAACACAAAAGGATTTATCACAGAAACGCAACTTAATACGTATTGCCCAGATTCTGCAGTTTAGAGAAATATCCCACATGTGGCCCTTGGGCGGTAATGGACTGAAGCGCCGGCCTCCGAAGCAAAGGAGCACCTAGTGGATTTTGAGGCCTCTTTTTTATTAGGCACCATGTCCGGTTTGAAGAGGTCTTGTGGTGCCAAAACATTGGGAACCCCCCAAAAGTGACCCCAATTTGGAAACTAGACCCCTTGAGGAATCCATTGTAGTTTTCTTGGGGTGCATGCGGCTTTTTGATCAGTTTTTATTCTATTTTTAGGTGGCGTGGTGACTAAAAAACAGCAATTCTACTATTGTTTTTTTTTTCGTTTTTTTTTACAGCGTTCACCGTGCGCTATAAATGACATATTCACTTTATTCTGCGGGGCGATACGATTACGGCGATACCAGATGTTTATAGTTTTTTTTTATGTCTTATGGCGTTTGCACAATAAAATACGTTTTGTAAACAATCATTCACTTTTTGTGTTACCTTATTCTAAGAGCCAGAACGTTTTTATTTTTCAATCAATAAAGCCGTGCGAGTACTTATTTTTTGCGTAACGAACTGTAGTTTTGATCAGGACCATTTTTAGGTACATGCGACTTTTTGATCTCTTTTTATTCCATTTTTTGGGAGGTGAAGTGACCAAAGAATTGTGATTGTGGTACGGTTTATTATTATTTTATTTTACGGCGTTCACCGTGCGGGATAAATAATGAAATAATTTTGTAGTTCAGGCCGTTACGGACGCGGCGATACCAATTATGTATAGTTTATTTGTTTGTTTATATATTTTTATTAATAATAAAGGACTGATAAGGGAAAAGGGGGATTTTTACTTTTATTACTTTTAAATCTTTTATTTTCTAATTTTTACACATCTTTTTTTGACTTTTTTTTCACTTTATTACTTTGTCCCACTAGGGGACATGAGGGCAGAAGGCTCTGATCGCTATTCTAATACACTGCACTACATGCGTAGTGCAGTGTATTAGAACTGTCAGCTACTCACTGACAGCAAGCATAGTGGGTCCTGACGTTGTCAGGACCCACTAGGCTTCCGTCTATGGCATAGCCGGACGCCATTGTTTGGTGTCCGGTTGCCATAGTCACCATCGCCGGCCGCTATCGCGTAGCAGGCCGGCGATGGCAGCTTAACCCCTAAAAAGCCGCGATCTCTATAGAACGCGGCTTTTAAGGGGTTAATCAGCGGGGACACAGCGATCGGTCCCCGCTGTAGGAGCTGTGACAGCTGCTGAACAAGACAGCAGCGTCACAGCTCCTGTATGTGTCGGGAGGACGGCCGAAACGGCCGTTACTCCCGAGACGTACTATTACGGCATGGAGCGCGAACGATACAGCTGCCATGACGTAATAGTACGTCAAGGAGCGGGAAGGGGTTAAGGATAGTACGGAGGTTATTAAAATCATGGACAATTTAAAATGGTCTGATAATTTCAGTTGGGTGACGTGTGACATTACAGCCTTATATTCCTCAATCGCTCATGACAAAGCCATCTCAGCTCTCAGTGACCAATTACACAAATACACAATTTATACAGACAATTTAAAGGAATACATTTTGGATGTCACCTCTCACCTTCTAAAACATAATTACTTTCTATTTGATAATGTTTTCTACTTACAATGTTTAGGCTGCTCCATGGGGGTGAAATTTTCACCTTCTCTAGCAAACATTTATGTGTCTTGGTGGGAAGAACGCTACAATTACAACAACTTGAACCCATTTGTCAAAGACATAAATTATTAGGTTATTATATAGACGACGTTCTAGTTATATGGTCGGGCTCCCTTACATCAGTTCATAATTTTACACAATATCTTAACAACCATGATGATAATTTAATCTTCACTTACAAGATGAACCCCAAGTCTTTGTCCTTCCTTGATATCACTCTAACAGGAGATTCCTCAAGATCTAACATCGTAAGCAGTCTATATCGCAAACCAACAGCAGGAAATTTGGTTCTATATGCAGCTAGTGCACATTCTAGACATGTTATCGATAACCTCCCTATAGGAGAATATATACGTGCCAAAAGAATATGTACCAACAACCACACGTTCCTCACAGAATGTAACACCATAGACACCAGACTCATGGCACGAGGTCACTCAAAACAAAAGCTAAATCGAGCTAAAAACATAGCCAATGTGAAGTCCAGATCACAATATTTATACCCTGAGAAATTAGGAAAATATCCCAAAAAAGAACAAAATAAAAATCTAACCTTCTCTACTCCTTTCAGCAATGAATATAGACAAATTGTAATCATAGAACGTTATCTTCCCATTTTGGATAAAGATCGCACTCTAAGCGATATTCTGAAAACAGGCTGCAACTTTGTGGCTAGAAACTCCACCACAATAGGAAATCGTATTTCCCCTAGCATCTTTCCTAAAATTGCCCAAAAAAAGAGTACATGGCTGACATGTACCGGTTCATACAAATGTGGTGGTACAAGATGTAACATGTGCACTATAATGTCAAATACCTCCATTCTAATCTCCTCATCCAACAACATCTCTTTCTCTATAAAATCTCTAATCAATTGCAACACTACTCACGTATCATATGTCCTATTGTGTGACAAATGTAATGTACAATATGTGGATTGCACAATCAGACCACTAAAGAAAATGGTGGCGGAGCATCTGGCAGACAAAAAAATCCAAATAAAACTAACGTATCAGGAGCAGCCAAACATTTTATTGAACTCCACCAACGTAACACCAGTACATTGAAAGTTTGAGGTCTAGAAAGGGTATATTATCCTAAAAGAGGTGGAGATTGGAGAAAACTCCTTTTGAACAGAGAGGCATTATGGATTCTAAAATTAGACACCCTCTTCCGCAAGGAATGAATTATAGAAAATGATCTCATGTACATTTACTAATTCAATCTAATTCAATTCAGTCCATTTCATAACCTTAAGGCAAAAATTAACATTTTGAATGGTCAAACTTGCGCAAAGTAAATACTTATAGGTAGTAGGAAGAAGGAAGGGGCTGGCACTGTTGAACCAGTAATTGTTTTGATTGGAGTATTTCAATGGCCTTTTTCTAACGGATACAGCAGTCAAATTGCCCCGGAGATGCTCATCGACAAGTATAGCACAAACAACTTGATATCAATAGATAGAAAGTATCGAGGCACTCACCGACTTTGCAACAAATTTCTTTATTCAGGATCTTCGTCAGGACTTTTATACCGAGTGCTGGATACACCATCATTTTTCACTTCCATTACACCACTTATAACCGGGGACCATTCAGAGTAGGAATCATTGACCACAACTCTCTGGATATGGTTCTTGAGCCAATTCTCAATCCATTTACAAATGATACTTTCTAAACCTATAGTCCTTAATTTACTCATTAGACGTCTATGAGGGACAGTGTCAAATGCCTTTGCAAAGTCCAAAAACACTATATCCACAGTGGCCCCTCTGTCTAGGCTTCTGCTCACCTCTTCATAAAAACAAATCAGGTTGGTTTGACAACTATGTTAGATGACTATGAGTAGATTAATATACTAATATTATTATAAGTATACTTTGTATTACAGCTTGTTTTTATAAACATAGACATACAGTGAAGGAAATAAGTATTTGATCCCTTGCTGATTTTGTAAGTTTGCCCACTGTCAAAGACATGAACAGTCTAGAATTTTTAGGCTAGGTTAATTTTACCAGTGAGAGATAGATTATATTTTAAAAAAAACACAGAAAATCACATAATAATAATAATCACAGAAAAATAAGTATTTGATCCCTTTGGCAAACAAGACTTAATACTTGGTGGCAAAACCCTTGTTGGCAAGCACAGCAGTCAGACGTTTTTAGTAGTTGATGATGAGGTTTGCACACATGTTAGATGGAATTTTGGCCCACTCCTCTTTGCAGATCATCTGTAAATCATTAAGATTTCGAGGCTGTCGCTTGGCAACTCGGATCTTCAGCTCCCTCCATAAGTTTTCGATGGTATTAAGGTCTGGAGAATGGCTAGGCCACTCCATGACCTTAATGTGCTTCTTTTTGAGCCACTCCTTTGTTGCCTTGGCTGTATGTTTCGGGTCATCGTCGTGCTGGAAGACCCAGCCACGAGCCATTTTTAATGTCCTGGTGGAGGGAAGGAGGTTGTCACTCAGGATTTGACGGTACATGGCTCCATCCATTCTCCCATTGATGTGGTGAAGTAGTCCTGTGCCCTTAGCAGAGAAACACCCCCAAAACATAATGTTTCCACCTCCATGCTTGACAGTGGGGATGGTGTTCTTTGGGTCATAGGCAGCATTTCTCTTCCTCCAAACACGGCGAGTTGAGTTAATGACAAAGAGCTCAATTTTAGTCTCATCTGACCACAGCACCTTCTCCCAATCACTCTCAGAATCATCCAGATGCTCATTGGCAAACTTCAGACGGGCCTGTACATGTGCCTTCTTGAGCAGGGGGACCTTGCGGGCACTGCAGGATTTTAATCCATTACGGCGTAATGTGTTACCAATGGTTTTCTTGGTGACTGTGGTCCCAGCTGCCTTGAGATCATTAACAAGTTCCCCCCTGTGTAGCTCTCGGCTGAGCTCTCACCTTCCTTAGGATCAACGATACCCCACGAGGTGAGCTTTTGCATGGAGCCCCAGATCGATGTCGATTGACAGTCATTTTGTATGTCTTCCATTTTCTTAGCTAGTCTAGCTTTAAAACATCATATAGCGAAATATAGCACATATGATGACAAACTGCAAGCTTTCATGCTTGAGGTTTTGTCATTTCTGATGACTCACAACTATTTTAATTGCGATGGTCACTATTTCCTTCAAACCAGAGGAGTCTCTATGGGTGCGAAGTTTTCCCCCTCCATTGCCAATTTGGTTATGGCATGGTGGGAGGAGACCACCCTATTCTCTGTCCACAATCCATTTTCCCAATTCATTCATTGGTATGGCAGATACATCGACGACCTCCTGATCATCTGGGAGGGTGATGTATCTGCCATACCCAAGTTTCTTGAATTTATTAATTCCAACCTGCTCAATCTGTCATTCACCTATATTCATCATCAGGTCAGTATCCATTTTTTGGATCTGACATTAACAGGGCTGGTGGGCAAAAAGATTCAAACGGAGACTTTTCATAAACCTATTTCAGGTAACACAATTCTCCATGCCACCAGCAGTCATCCCAGACATACCATCTCGTCAATACCTGTAGGTGAACTTACTAGGGCAAAAAGAAACTGTACTACCAACCAAGGTTTCTTGTTGGAACAAACCAATATTTGTAATAAATTGGGGAACAGGGGTTACAAAAAATGGACCTTAGATCGGGCCCAGGCTATTGTTAAATCTAAAGACAGAAACGATTTACTTTCTATACACAATAGAAGTCGAGATCCATCAAAAATTAATAATTCATCCCAACCGACGTTAATTTTACAATATAATAATCAATTTTCCGAAATACGAGATATGGTCCACCGGTACATTCCAATGTTGTATGATGATCCTAAATTGGAATCCATACTGAAAAATGGCTATCGTATAGTCTCCCGTCGAGCTCCAACTCTGGGTAATATCCTTTCCCCTTCATATCTGCCACCTAATACCAAATCTCCAACATGGCTTCATTACACGGGGTTTTATAAATGTGGGTCCCACCCGTGCAAAACTTGTACTTTCAGCAAAGTCACTAAAACTTTTTCAGATTCACATAACTCCACCAGCTTCCCAATAAAAACATATATCAATTGTAATAGTGACTTCGTTGTCTATATAGTGGAATGCTCCCAATGTAAGTTAAAATATGTAGGTTGTACTACAAGGAGACTTAAGACCAGGATATTAGAACACCTAAGTTATATTAGGAATCCGGCCATTGTCAACATTTCTAATGTAAGCAGACATTTTATCACCTGTCATAATAGAAACATCGATTTTCTTCAAATATATGCCATTGAAAGAATGATTAAAACCCACAGGGGTGGTGATCTTAAACATAGGCTACAGACACGGGAAGCATTCTGGATTTACCATTTAAATACTAGATTTCCCCAGGGTCTCAATCTTCGAAAGGAATTGATGTTTCATTATTAATTGATCTCAGTATATTGTTCATTTCATTACATTTAGAAACATTAGATGGTTGAGAATGTACACTTGTTAACTTCATTACAATAGTGTTCTACTTCAGATTTAGATCTAATTATTGATATCTAATAAACCCCAATCATGGGATGGTATTTTTTGATTTTTCATTTTCTTTATTTGGGTACTCTCAATTTCTTAACTTTTCCAATGTCATAGTATATTGCTCCATTATATACCCGTATTTCGGGTTTACA
Organism: Rhinoderma darwinii; assembly: GCF_050947455.1. Classification (NCBI taxonomy): domain Eukaryota; kingdom Metazoa; phylum Chordata; class Amphibia; order Anura; family Rhinodermatidae; genus Rhinoderma; species Rhinoderma darwinii. The sequence goes on along the minus strand of NC_134687.1, from coordinate 20,723,050 downwards.
TTTCATTTTCAAGATAGCTCGTTTTTATATTTCACACTTTTTAACATTTTTCATATGTAGGTTATAGCTATTTCATTAACTATTTAATATATCTATACAGTTCTCTATATATGGATATTTTTCCTTTTTCTTTCTCATTTTCATTAGACCGGCGTTAGTTATATATAAATATTTTTGGTTTTATATATGCATTTCTGTTTTCCATTCTGGCACCCACTTTCATATTATATTCAAATTTGATTGATCATGGATTGTTTTCATTATGTATGACTAGTTTGGTGCCCCTTATAGTAATGCATATATATACCATTATTTTCATTCGGTTATCTATTTTTTTGTATTAGTGTATTAATTTTGTATCATTTTCGACAGTTTACTGCCGACTTTACTATCCCGGTCTAATTATTACATGTTCGCATGCACATTTGTTTTTTGTTTTTCGTGTTCATCATTATTCCTGTTTTTCTGCATTTTCATTTTTCACTTGTCACTTATTATGTTATGTTTCTTGCATGAAATAATTTTTATTTCTGTGTTTAAATGCATTCGTTTTAGACTCATGACGTTCTGCAAGTATTGAATGTATTGATATATTGCATTACATATTCCCGAGATTTGTGTTAGAGTACGTATCTAACACATTTTTTAGTTGAATTTCCTCCATAAATATCTCCAATATACCAGATACACTTAGGTTACAATTCATACGTACCTTTTCATTGAACGTGTCTCCTGGTGTTGAAATTACCATAAATGAGGGTGTTGTTACGTTTTCGGCACACCCTCCCATTTTCCCAGGATACATTTATTTCCTCACCTTGCAGTCGGTCATTTGTCTTAGCCATGATTAAGAGCACAGCCAGTGCTTGAAACGCGTAGGCTTCATTTCTTGCCATTTCAACCACCTCGTTATTCTCCTGGTGTTATCCGTCATTCTGCTGGATTTGTTTGTCGGTGTATTATCCTCAATAAAGTGGAAACGGAGTTTCCCCCACTTATATCACACATCGCTGGATCTTTTCTCTTTTTTGCCATTGTTTCTTGCCGTGAGCCGTCGCGGTTGATCCGGGCGATATCGAGCACAGGAGTGTGAAGCTGGTGAGCTGGAGGTTTCCTCCCATCCCTTTTTCCCTGTTACTATTACTTCCATTTTCTTACTATTGCACCAACAGTTGTCTCCTTCTAACCCAGCGTCTTACTTATGGTTTTGTAGCCCATTCCAGCCTTGTGCAGGTCTATGATCTTGTCCCTGACATCCTTAGAAAGCTCTTTGGTCTTGCCCATGTTGTAGAGGTTAGAGTCAGACTGATTCATTGAGTCTGTGGACAGGAGTCTTTTATACAGGTGACCATTTAAGAGCTGTCTTTAATGCAGGCACCAAGTTGATTTGGAGCGTGTAACTGGTCTGGAGGAGGCTGAACTCTTAATGGTTGGTAGGGGATCAAATACTTATTTCTCTGTGCACAATGCAAATAAATATATATAATTTTGACTGTGTGATTTTCTTTTTTTTTTTTTTTTATATATAATCTATCTCTCACTGGTAAAATTAACCTAGCCTAAAATTTCTAGACTGTTCAAGTCTTTGACAGTGGGCAAACTTACAAAATCAGCAAGGGATCAAATACTTATTTCCTCCACTGTACCTGTTTTCATCCTCCACAATTGCTATAAATTTACCAATATTTCCAAATTGAAACAAATTTAAAGTATCTTTGATTGGAAATGTATTAATTTACACAGTATTGGATCAGTACTTTGGGCTGTTATTACTGAGAACACAGGTCATGTCCTCCATAAATTCTAATAGGTTATTTGGTAATCAGCTCCATATCAGGTGTCCCTTGCAGCAAGTGATTGACTTCAAGTCAGCTTCAAATGTTCTTCTCTCTTGCTGGACTATCTTGTTAGAACGGCACCTGTCAGGGGTGGGATATATTATTCAGCGAGTGAACAGTCAGTTCTTTAAGTTGATGTTTTGGAAGCAGGAAAAATGGGCAAGCGTAAGAATCTGAGCAACTTTGACTAGGGCATAGCTGTGATTTCTAGACGACTTGGTCAGCGCATCTCCAAAACTGCAGGTATTGTGGGATTTTCCTGGTATGCAACGGCTAGTAACTACCAAAGTGGTCCGAGGAAGGACAACTGGTGAATTGCTGACAAGGCCATTGGTATCCAAGGCTCAGCGATGTGTGCGGGGAGTGAAGGCTGGCACGTCTGGTCTAAAACTCAAAGAAAAGCTGCTGTAACACAAATTGCAAAAAAAGTTACTGCTGGCTATGATAGAAATACGTCAGAACACACAAGGTATCACAGCTTGCTCTGTTCGGGGCTGCGTAGCCACAGACTGGTCAGAGTGACCATTCTGACCCCTGTTCCGCGCCAAAAGCATCTACAATGGGCACATGAGCATCAGAAACTGGACCATGGAAGAAGGAGGCCTGGTCTGATGAATCACATTTACTTTTAAATCATGTAAATGGTCACGTGTGTGTAGATCACTTACCTGGGAAGGAGATGGCACCAGGATGCACTATGGGAAGAAGGCAGCCAGCAGAGGCAGTCTAATGCTCTGGGCAATGTTTTGCTTGGACTTTCACTTTCGTTTGGTCAGTGCTATTTATTTTCTTTGGGATTGCCTTTTTGGTTATTCCATTGAGCCATAACCATGATTAGTGAATCCAGTTTATCTGCATTGTCGACTGGAATCTTCTTTTGTCCCAACTCTAAATACCCTTTTACGCTGGTCAATTATCGGGCAAACGAGCATTCACAGAACGTAAACAGGGCAACGATCAGCCGTTGGCAGTACAGGCTATAACAAGTACAGTACATATACCCCTGAGACACAAGAATTCATCATAATGTCAGTACAATATTTATTGTCACACAATTTCTTCAGTTTTGACGGTTTATTCTTCATACAAATTGAAGGTGCTCCTATGGGTTCTAAATTTTCCCCTTCGTTAGCTAATTTATATGTGTCTTGGTGGGAAGAAAAATGGATTTTCTATGATCTTAATCCATATGGTGAGGCCATCGTGTGATATTGGCGCCACATTGATGACCTATTACTTGTATGGGGCAGCAAAGATGTGGTGTCCATACCGCGGTTTGTGGACCTCATCAATGAGAACAATTTAAATTTAAAATTCACCTTTTCAATGTCTACTGTGCAAATTCCCTTCTTAGACATATTTCTAATTGGTGATGTTTAAGGGGATGTGTTTCCACGTCCATGTACCGTAAACCTACTGCTGGCAATACTTTTTTGGATGCATCTGGCTGCCACCTATTCACACCAAAGTCAATACCGCAAGGGGAATTCGTTAGAGCTAGAAGAGCGTGTTAAAGTAATGATACTCCCTCCACACAATGTCAGGATATAGAAAGGAGACTAACAAAAAGAGGCTATAAAATAATGGATGTTGAATAGGGGAGCGAGTTACATTAACCCCTTAATGACCAAGCTATTTTTTTTACGTTTTCCATCGTCTTATTCAAAGAGCTAGAACTTTTTTATTTTTGCGTCGACATAACTGTATAAGGTCTAAGTGGTAATTTTTAGTAGCACAAATTTGGGGTACATATAATTTATTGATTACGTTTTATTAACTTTTTTTCGCCACACTTTTTTGCGTCCTAAATTTACACCGTTTACCATATGGTATAAATAACACAATAACTTTATTCAGCGGGTTGTTGTGATTGCAACAATACCAAATTTATATTGATTTTTTTGTTTTACTACTTTTACACAGTAAAAACTAAGTTTTTTTCCAAAATTATTTGTTTTTGCTTCTCCATATTTGAAGAGCCATAACTTTTTTATTTTTTTGCCGATGCAGTTGTATGAGAGCTTTTTTTTGCGGGATAACTTGTAGTTTTTATTTGTACCATTTTGGAGCAGATGCGATGTAATGATTTAATAACTTTATAGTTGGAGTTGTTACAGATGCAGTGATACCAAATATGTGTAACTTTTTTACTTTATTTTGTTTTTTTAATAAGTTTTAAGGGGAAAAAGTGTGTTTTTAATTTTTATTTTTTTTCACTTTTTTTTGTCACTTTTTATGAAACTTTTTTTTACTTTTTTACGAGTCCCACTGGGAGACTTCACTATGTGTGTAAAATGGACAGGCATCTGCTGGGCCATGCCTCAGGCATGACCTAGCAGGCATAAACTACAGGCAGACCTGGGGGCCTTTATTAGGCACCTTGGCTGCCATAGAAGACACCGGCACTCTGCGATCACATGCAGGGTGCCAGTGGGATGAGAGGGAGCTCCTTTCCTCTCTTCAAAACCACTCAGATGCAGCGCTCGCAATTGAGCGCCGCATCTGAGGGGTTAAAAGGGTGAGATCGATACTGATATCGATCTCACCCGTTAGAGCCCCCAGACCTCAGCTACCTCTGATCATCCCCTATAGTCTTTTCTACAACCCACATTTCTAACTATAAGGATATTGTCAATATTCAGATAAAATATTTACATATGCTGGACCAGGATACAATACTAACACAAATTATTGTCCAAGGCTGCAAATATGTAGTCAAAAGGGGAAAAACTTTGGGTGATACTCTTTCTCCTAGTCTTTTTTCCTCCAACATCACTAACAAAATCTGGTTGTCTCAGAAAGGATTTTTCAAGTGTGGGGGGA
>NC_134687.1:20353389-20408389 GCF_050947455.1 Rhinoderma darwinii | reverse complement strand
CCCCATAGGCCCACTCGGCATAGGAGAGGCTCTCCATCTCTGGCCACCCGATGGAGATCCCCACCTGGTTGTATACCTCTATATTGAGAGGACACTGAAGCAGGAAGTGCTCCATGCTTTCCAGCGTGTCGCCACACTCCTCCCGGGGACAATCCCTTTCATCAGAGTTCCTGTACTTCAAGTTTCCCCTCACATATAACTTACCATGGAAGCAGCGCCAGGTCAAGTCCCAATACTTCTGGGGGATCCTGTTTGAATTCAAAAGCGTCAGTCCCTCCCTCAGATCCCTACCTGGGCAGTCCTTGAGGGCCAAGGATGCCTGGAAATAGGAGGCGATCACCCTAATGTCGAGGAGTTTCCTCGGCAGCGTGATCACCTCATCCTTCCCCAGACACCATCGACGGACAACCTTCAGAACCGGGGCAACGTAAGCCGGGAGATGCCCCCGCTGCGATCGAAGATCCTTCACTCGCCCTCCGTTCTCCCATTCCTGGAAGAAAGGCTGAAACCACACCTTGCAAGAAGCTACCCACAGAGGAGCCCTCTCTTTGTAGAGGATTGCCAAATTACATTTAAGAAAAGTGTTCACTAGGAACACTACCGGGTTGACCATACCCAACCCACCTTGTCTCCTTGTTAGGTAAGTCACCTCTCTCCTAACTAGGTTCAGCCTGTTTCCCCATAACAATTGGAAAAACAGGCTGTAGACCCGTGTCCAGAAGGGTTCTGGCAAGATACAAATGCTGCCCAGAAAAATAAATAATGGGAGCAGGTATGTTTTGCCCAAGTTGATCCTTTCTCTGAAGGTCAAAGTCCAACCTTTCCACTGGTTCACCCTTTTGGTGGCAATCTGCAGTCTGCTCTCCCAATTTTGAGTAGGATAGTCACCTCTGCCGAAATTTATGCCCAGAACTTTTGCAGTGTCTTGGGGCACAGGGAGGGTGTCTGGGAGACAAAAATCTGCGTCTCCCACTCCCAACCAGAGACTTTCGCACTTATCCAGATTGATCTTGGACCCAGACGCGTCCGAGTAGCGATCTACCTCGGACATCACCCATTCCGCCTCCCCTTGCGAGGAGACGAAGATAGTGACATCGTCGGCATACGCTATCGTCCTTACTGCAGACTCCACGACCGCCAGGTCCATCCTCACACCCACCAACGGCCCGCGATCAATCCTCACAAGGAAGGGGTCGATCGCGAACACGTATAGCAGCGGGCTAAGAGGACAACCCTGACGGACACCAGAGTCCACAACGAAAGGACGACCAACCCAACCGTTCACCAGTGGGAAAGTCTCAGCCCCAGCGTACAATGTTTTCAGCCAATTCACAAACCCCCCAGGCAGACCGTATCTCAAAAGGGTGGACCAGAGATACTCATGATCAACTCTGTCAAACGCTTTTGCCTGATCCAAAGACAGCATGTACCCCTTCCAGTGCCCAGCTCTGCCCTGTTCCACCGCCTCCCTGACACCCAGGACAGCACTAAAGGTGCTTCGACCTGGGACGGTGCAGTGCTGGACTCCCGAGAGGAGCTGTGGTGCAAACTCGACCAACCTGTTAAACAGTACTTTTGCCAGAATCTTCCGGTCCGTATTGAGAAGCGCTATGGGACGCCAGTTCTCAATACGGGACGGATCTTTACCCTTTGACAGCAGGATCAAGGCTGACCTACCCATTGACTTTGGCAGAGCGCCCGAGGATAGGCACTCATTAAAAACCCCAGTCAAGAGGGGAATCAAAGCTTCCCCAAAGGTCTTATAGAACTCGGACGTTAAGCCATCCGGTCCCGGCGATTTCTTAAGAGCTAACCCTTCAATCGCCCTCTTTACTTCCTCTTCCTTGATTTCTTCTGTCAAAACGCCAAGAGAGGGGCTTATCCTTGGCTCCGGAATGGTTTCAGCCAGGAAAGCCGACATTTTGTCTCGATCTAGTTCCTTCCTACTCAAGAGGTGTGAGTAGAAAGATCTGACCACCTCCAGGATCCCTGATTTGGACCTGTTCAGGGATCCCGTACTATCAATCAGTCCTGCCACATATTTGCAATCCACTGACATCCTACAGTTTTTGTAAGGGTCGGGCGAGCGATACCTCCCGAAGTCCCTCTCAAAAACCAAGGACGTGTGCCTATCATACTGACACCTCTTAAGCAAGGACTTCACACAGGAGATATCCTTGCGGCTACCTCCTGTCGAGACAAGCTGCTCGAGTTTCCTTCTTAGGTCCTGGTACAGACAGTGTCCGGCCAGGCTCCTAAAGTTGGAAAGCTGGCGGAAGAATTTTGCCGCACGTTTCTTGAGCATCTCCCACCACTCTGACTTACTGTTACAAAGGCCCAAAAGAGGTACCTGGCTCTGCAGAAAATCCTCGAAGGACTGTCTGACTTCCGCTTCTTCCAGGAGTGCCGAATTCAATCTCCAAAAGCCCCTTCCCATCCGATGGGTCTCTGCAACGTTCAAAGAAAAAACAATTAAACAGTGATCGGAGAATTCTACCTCCTCAACCACAAGTGGCGAGAAGACAGCCTCCCCCTTCAAATAAAACCTGTCTATTCTAGATCTAATCTGACTACCCCTATGGTATGTGTAACCACTGTGGTCCGGGGTGTGCCTGATGTGGACATCCTCCAGACGAGCCTCACTAACTATGCTATTTAAAGCGACGCTGTCATAACCCAGCCTGTCTTTGGAGCCCCTCCGGTCCTTCTGCCTCACAACTGTGTTGAAGTCTCCTCCAAAGACCACCTGACGGCTGGTAAAAAGAAAAGGCTTGATCTTCATAAAGAGGCATTTGCGGTCCCACTTGGTTTGCGGACCGTAGATGTTTATGAGCCTAAGCTCTTGCCCCTTCATGAAGACATCCAAGACCAGACACCTCCCCATTTCTACCTCGATCACTCGTCGGCATTTTACCTCTGTTGTCCTGAAAAGGACAGCCACTCCGCTATACGGCTCGGCCGCAAGAGACCAGTAAGATGGCCCGTGCCTCCACTCCCTTCTGGCCTTATGCACTGATGCCAGGTCTGGCACCCTGGTCTCCTGCAAAAATAAAACATCGGCCTCAACCCGGCCGAGAAAATCAAAGGCCGTGAATCTGGCCGCATCTGACCTAATGCTGGCGACATTAATACTCGCCAGGGTCAACGGAGTAGGTACCGCCATCAAGAGTGATCGAGTTCGACCGCTAGCTTCTTCCCTCCCCCAGTTAGCCCGTCGCTATCTGGGTCCGGGGAATCTTCGTTGCCTCTCTTGAGACTTACACCCGAGAGATCCATATCCTTAGCCAAGTCTTTCACCTCTGGAACCAAAAGAGGAGAGAGTGAGTCCACAACATTACAAACAATATTTACACTCCCATCCCCCGCCACCACCCCCGCCACCATCCCCGTTTCCCCACCCCCCCCTTTGTCCACTAGTGCCGTGACAACCCCCTCCCCAGGCATTTGGCCTACTACCTGGTTCGAGGGTCCAGCACCTCCCGAAGGACCCGACCTTCGCACCGATACCTCACCCCCGCCCTCCTCTTCTTCCGAAGAGGAGGAGATGTCCTCCCGAAGGGCTTGGTACCGGTTGGAGAGCCCTATCAGGGGGGAGCCAGTCAAGCCCTCCTTTGGGATCTGGCCGGTCTTGGATGTTTTTAATTTAGGAGCCCTGGTCTTGCATAGGGTCTTCCTACCAGTGTCCTCTCTTTTGTCTTGCCCCCTCACTTCGTCCTCGTCCAAACTTCCATAGTACGAGGACCCACTAGAGGGGGCTTCTCCTCTCCTCCTCACCAGTCTCCTGATCTCTTCCTCTACCCCACCGTCCCCAAGGGCCTCCGCAGACATACCAGCCTCCTGAGGGACGGCAGACTGAACCCCATGGCTTTGGGGCCCCCCCTGCTCCCTCTCAAGTCGGCGGCACTCCTGCCTCTTCGTTTTAGAAGGAGGCAGGGTCCTTACCTTCCTCGACCCTATCACCCCTCCATCCTCCCCAGCCCCCTCCCCAGCGACACCATCACCACGACCACTACCACAGGCAAGGCTAGGCGCCACCGGGTTGAAGACCAGGTTGGCGAAGGAGCGCGGACAGCGGCTAAAGGGGTGACCTAGGTCACCGCACAGGTTACACCTAATGTCCTTACAAGTGGCGGCAAGATGGCCCAAAGCCCCACACAGCGCACACCTCCTCTCCTTACACTGTGCGCTAAAGTGTGTGGGGCTGCCGCACTTGTGACAGACCTTCGGCTGCCCCTGGTAAAAGACCAGGATCCTGTCCCTCCCCAAGAAAGCAGAGGAGGGCATGTGGGACACCGAGTTCCCCTGGACCTTTAACTTCACGGAAAAGGTCCAGGCACCAGACCAAATCCCGTGCTCGTCCCGATTTTTTTGGGGCATTCCTTTGACCTCGCCATACCTCTCCACCCAGGTCATTATATCAATGCAAGAGAGTGACTCATTACTAGTCAAAATGGTCACTCTCTTGATGACCTCACTCTGCCTTGAAACGGCCTGAACGGCGAAACCCTGCCACTGGGGCAATGCCCGTGCCAGCTCATGACGGGACCAGAAGGATTCCAACCCCTCTGCCGTCATGAAGCTGACATCGAACACCGAGGTGCCGTAGGGATGGATCAGGGCATAGATATCATTAGCCCTAAATCCCATCTCCAGGAGCAGCTCCACAACCCTAGATCTTGGGGGGCTAGCTTCCTTACCGACCCACCGGAGACGGGCCACATTCCTGCGGACACCCCCGGGTCCCCCTGTCGGAAGAGACAACACTGGTGGTCCCTTCCCTTGGTTTTCTCGGAAGGCAGCCTGTCCGTACTTCTCGTACCAGAAAGACAGGTCAACCTGCTCACCCCCTATTTGGACAGAGCTCTCGCCTCTCCTTAGGGCCTCCGCAAGGCGCCGTTGCAAGTTACCATGCACGGCACCCGCGGACAAAGGGGCACTCGGGCCCGCTGCGGCTGCAGCATAGGACCTTCCCACCTGTACAGCTCCCGGAGCCCCAGTAGACACTTTGACAACAGGCGCCCCACTTTCCAGTGAGCCCCCCCTTGGGCTAACCTCCATCAATCCCCCTTCCGGGCCATCTCCGGGAGCTGCATCCACCTCCTGTAATTCCATATGCTCCTCACCCCCATTCAAAATCATACCCCAATTTACACCCCCATCCACACCATTTACACCCCCATCCACACCATTTACATCTCCCAACCCCTCTCCCACCTTTATTTCTTCCCCAGAAACATTCCCCCCACCATCTTCCATCACAATTGATTTTTCACTTTTTTCACCCCCATTCACACCACATGCGTTTTTGCATGCGTTTTTTCCTGCAGGCGCGTTTTCCTGCCTGCAGGACTCTTTCACCCTTGCTGAGCCAGCCATAATGTCAAAATTTGTTTCCCTGGTTGCTTCCTCCTCCACCGGGCGCAACTTTGCAGGGGAAAGCACCACTCTGGGCACCAACTTGTTCTCCCCCAAGGGGATACACATAGCGCCCGTGCCCAACTGCTTTGGACCGAGCACTACGTTCTTATTTGCCACCAAACTGTCCGGCCTCTCAGCCAGTCTCGCCACCACACTGCTACCGCCACTAGATCTGGCGGCAGCAGTGCCACTGATCTTCGGAACCTGCCCAGCGGGAGGGCTACACATAATCTCCCCTCCGTCAGACCCCCGATCCACTGCAGGATCAGGAGTGAGCTGACCAGAGGGGTTTGCAATGGCATCCCGGGGGACAGGGAGTACGTCGGGCTTACAAAGGGGAACAAACACAAGACGCTCCTCCATGATTGGAGTCTTACCTGCCTTCTCTGCCTTCCGCCTCCTTCTCCTTTCGGCCTTGCTAGACAGGTCGTCCGACACCGGATCCCCTCCGAATGTGAAATCCCCAAAGTTCACCGGTGGGGACCGCACCTGCCTAGTCCTGGCCGTCAGGAGTCCCCCGGGACCGCCACTGCATCCGGTCTCCTCCGACTCCGACCACGATTCCCCTGAGCCCTCGGAACTGCTCAGCGACATGAGGACACCCGATGGTCGGTGCCTCGCTCCATCTTGCACTTTCAATTCAGGCTTCACAGCACGCTCCCGCTGTGCACAAGGGAGGCTGCCCTCTGATACCTGGCTGCACTCAGACACCTGTGCCTCACTTCCTCCCTGCTTGATTGAGGCCGACTCAGGGATTAACTCCTCGCTTGCCTCTTGGCCTGCATCTTGGGCCGATTCCTGGGCCGATTCCTGGCCCTGTTCCAATGCTCTTTTCCCCAGAGACTTTTTCCATCTTAACAGTCTCTGGCGAAAACTCCCCGAGGACTGCAAAATCAAGTCCAGCCTGGTCTCCAGGAAGCTTATACGCTCCTTCAGCTCCTTTATCTTCTTTGAAATTGCCGGTCTTTTATTCTTTGAACAGTGATCCGCGCGATACCGTTGATCAGCAAGAGACTGCTTCAGGGCCAGTCTCTCCTCCTCTGAAGCCATGTACAGGCTCGTAACTGCCGTTACCCTTTGCCGGAACTGCTGTTGCGGCTCCCTTGGGGCTAATACCGGCCAGTCCTCGAGCCGGTACTCGAGGTCCTCCATATCCAGGATTTCGCCTATTGCCCCGTGCGACACCACGGAGCACCAGGCAGTCTCTGACATACCCGGCACCTCTCGTCCGCTCTCTCCCTTGTCACTCCTTTCACCGGCGGCATCCACCGCCGCGAGCTTTACTCCCGCAGCGGCTCCCGCCATTGCGCCGGCTGCCGCTGCGGGCCTCTCCGTCCTTCCTCCAGTCCGACTCACTGTGTCCAAGGCAAGTGGAGCCTTCACGTCCCCGCGGCTGTGCTGGCTCAAATCTTCATTGGAGCCGCTGCTCCTCAAGCACATCCTCCCTGACCGTCGTAGCATGCCGGCTGCCTCCTCCATCTTGCGGCCACTCTCCCGCCCGGCTTCGGCGGCCAGTGTGTCCTCCTCCTTACTCACCCCCGACTCCGGGGTCTCTCCCCAGGACCCCACTCCTCCTGGGAAAGGAGTGGGGACCCTGCCTGGAACTCCAGCCGGATCCAGCAAGGGTTTTTCGGCTTACAAAATGTGAAAGCACCTCACACACTGCTCACACACCTCTCCCCTCAGGGAGCAAGCCTGTTCTGACACCAGCACACACAAACTCCTCCTCTTCCCGTGGCTGCTGGCACCAGTCTTGCCCTCCAATGGATCCTCGTTAAAGGATTTAAAGTGTACTCATTCCAATTACAGAGCCTCGAAAGAGTCCTGTATTGTTATTTTTCGTCACTACCTCCCCGGGTCGGGAGTGGGTAATTTGCGCGCCTGCTGCCTTCCTTGGATGTGGTAGCCGTTTCTCAGGCTCCCTCTCCGGAATCGAACCCTGATTCCCCGTTACCCGTGGTCACCATGGTAAGCGCAAAAAGTACCATCGAAAGTTGATAGGGCAGACGTCCGAATGTATCGTCGCCGTCACGGGGACGTGCGATCGGCCCGAGGTTATCTAGAGTCACCAGAGCGGCCGGGGAGAGCGTAGGGAGGGCCGGAGCCCGACCCCACCGCCCAAGCCCTCGGTTTGGTTTTGGTCCTATAAATGCACGCGTTCCGGGTGGTCAGCGCTCGTAGGCATGTATTAGCTCTAGAATTACCACAGTTATCCAAGTAACGGTTGGAGCGATCAAAGGAACCATAACTGATTTAATGAGCCATTCGCAGTTTCACTGTACCGGCCGTGTGTACTTACACGTGCATGGCTTAATCTTGGAGACAAGCATATGCTACTGGCAGGATCAACCAGGTAGTCCCCCCTTCCATCGAAGTGCTGAAACTACCTTCATTTATTGCGCTCGGGAGGTGGGCGGCCTCGCAGTGCCAGGGGGACAAGACGACTTTCCAAGGCAGCAGAGAAAGTCCAGGACCTTTGCAGAGAATAGGTCAACCAAGAGCCCCGCGGGAGGTCGCAGCTGGCTGCCAACTTGGTACCGGTACAACCTGGTCACCGCTCGGAAGCGGCCCAGGTCTGCAGGACATGGGTTGGCATAACTGCTACGACGCGCCCCAGGACAATCCCGGCTACCTGCTCTCACCGACGGCCCAGCTCGAAACCTGCCGAGCAGGAGGACACCTTCAAACAACCGACCCCCCTTCCAAGGCATCGGAAGACAGTCGAGGACACATGGAAAGAGAGCAACCAAGAGCCCCGTTGTTGGACGCAGATTGGCACTGAGACCGCAACCAGGTTTCGCGACCACATAAATGTAAGTCAACCGGGGTGTTCAATATGCCACTGTGACGCTTCAGGACAGTCCGGGCTACATACTCTCACCGCGGGCCAGCTCTCAACCTGCCGAGGAGGAGGATGCCTTCAAACAACCGACCGACCCTTCCAAGGCATCGGAAGACATTCGAGGACACATGGAAAGAGAGCAACCAAGAGCCCCGTTGTTGGACGCAGATTGGCACTGAGACCGCATCCAGGTTTCGCGACCACAAGAATGTAAGTCAACCGGGGGGTTCAATATGCCACTGTGACGCTTCAGAACAGTCCGGGCTGCATACTCTCACCGCGGGCCAGCTCTCAACCTGCCGAGGAGGAGGATGTCTTCAAACAACCGACCGACCCTTCCAAGGCATCGGAAGACATTCGAGGACACATGGAAAGAGAGCAACCAAGAGCCCCGTTGTTGGACGCAGATTGGCACTGAGACCGCATCCAGGTTTCGCGACCACAAGAATGTAAGTCAACCGGGGGGTTCAATATGCCACTGTGACGCTTCAGAACAGTCCGGGCTGCATACTCTCACCGCGGGCCAGCCCTCAACCTGCCGAGGAGGAGGATGTCTTCAAACAACCGACCGACCCTTCCAAGGCATCGGAAGACATTCGAGGACACATGGAAAGAGAGCAACCAAGAGCCCCGTTGTTGGACGCAGATTGGCACTGAGACCGCATCCAGGTTTCGCGACCACAAGAATGTAAGTCAACCGGGGGGTTCAATATGCCACTGTGACGCTTCAGAACAGTCCGGGCTGCATACTCTCACCGCGGGCCAGCTCTCAACCTGCCGAGGAGGAGGACGCCTACGAAGACCGGTCGGGGCAGCATCGTAAGTCTAGGACCTGTTCAGAGAGAGCCCAACATAGAGCCGAGAAGATGGAGCGCGCTCAGCGTCCCTAACCCTTACCAGTAAGGTAACAAGGACCAGGCTTAGGTAATATGGGACAAAGGCAACGGCAACCTCGACAATCCGGGTTGTTATCTGCTCTCACCGGCGGCCCAGCTCGCAACCTGCCGAGATGGAGGAAGCCTACGAAGACCGGTCGGTCGGGGCAGCATCGTAAGTCGAGGACCTGTTTAGAGAGAGCCCAACATAGAGCCGAGAAGATGGAGCGCGCTCATTGTCCCTAACCCTTACCAGTAAGGTATCAAGGACCAGGCTTAGGTAATATGGGACAAAGGCAACGGCAACCTCGACAATCCGGGTTAACTGCTCTCACCGGCGGCCCAGCTCGCAACCTGCCGAGATGGAGGACGCCTACGAAGACCGGTCGGTCGGTCGGGGCAGAATCGTAAGTCGAGGACCTGTTTAGAGAGAGCCCAACATAGAGCCGAGAAGATGGAGCGCGCTCATCGTCCCTAACCCTTACCAGTAAGGTATCAAGGACCAGGCTTAGGTAATATGGGACAAAGGCAACGGCAACCTCGACAATCCGGGTTAACTGCTCTCACCGGCGGCCCAGCTCGCAACCTGCCGAGATGGAGGACGCCTACGAAGACCGGTCGGTCGGTCGGGGCAGAATCGTAAGTCGAGGACCTGTTTAGAGAGAGCCCAACATAGAGCCGAGAAGATGGAGCGCGCTCATCGTCCCTAACCCTTACCAGTAAGGTATCAAGGACCAGGCTTAGGTAATATGGGACAAAGGCAACGGCAACCTCGACAATCCGGGTTAACTGCTCTCACCGGCGGCCCAGCTCGCAACCTGCCGAGATGGAGGACGCCTACGAAGACCGGTCGGTCGGTCGGGGCAGAATCGTAAGTCGAGGACCTGTTTAGAGAGAGCCCAACATAGAGCCGAGAAGATGGAGCGCGCTCATCGTCCCTAACCCTTACCAGTAAGGTATCAAGGACCAGGCTTAGGTAATATGGGACAAAGGCAACGGCAACCTCGACAATCCGGGTTAACTGCTCTCACCGACGGCCCAGCTCGCAACCTGCCGAGATGAAGGATGCCTACGAAGACCGGTCGGTCTTAAGTCGAGGACCTGTTTAGAGAGAGCCCAACATAGAGCCGAGAAGATGGAGCGCGCTCAGCGTCCCTAACCCTTACCAGTAAGGTAACAAGGACCAGGCTTAGGTAATATGGGACAAAGGCAACAACAACCTCGACAATCCGGGTTAACTGCTCTCTCTGGCGGCCCAGCTCGCAAAGTGCCGAGGAGGACGCCTTTGTCGCCCACGGGGAACCGAGGCCGCTTTCCCGGCGGCTTAGCGGCTCCACATGGGATGGGGCCGCCCCCCTCCGGAGAGGGGGGGAGGGAAGCCACCGTGGAGCCGCGTGTGGCTTGCATGCGGGAGCCACGCCGACACTTCCAGCCTCGGGCGAGGCGGAAGACGGCTTTGGACTACTTGCGAAAAACAACCGTGCCCCATGCGCGGGTGCGCCTGGGAGCACCTCGGCTAGAGAGGCCCTTGCGAGCAGCGGACATACGGGGGCGGTCACTGCCTCCCCGTCGTTTAAAGCTTTCTCTCGCGCCTCGGGCTCCGGCGACACCAGCACACTCTCGGACGCCTTTTAGAGTGATAGAAGCAGCACTGAGCAAACGCACCTCGCGGGAGCGAGAGGTACCGGCGCCCGCCTTAGCAGGACCGCCGGGCTTTTTGGGACACCGGCCGTAGGTGGCCGGGGGCGAAACAGACCCGGACGGTGTGGGAGGAAGACGCGCTCGCCGTAACCGACAGTGCTCCAAAGCACTGCCGAGCGAGTGGTCCCTCCGCCGCCGGGTCGCGGGGAGCCAGATCGATCTGAGGAGTCTTGGACAAATTCCAAAGACTCAAACGGCGCGGGAGCACGTGCTCCTCTCACAGCTTAACGACAGGTGGCCGAGGCCGACGGGGACTTCCAGGAGGCCGGCATGACGTGCCACTACATACCGGTCACACCATGGAAGTCCTTCTCGGCCACAAACGGTTAGGACTTCCCGCTAGGAAGAACCGTAGGGACTTGGAACGCGGAGCAGAAATGCCCTCTCACAGGATTTCAGGTGAAGGAGATATTCGCACCCCTAAAAGTGTCACCACCTCAAATACACCGGGGTAAGGTGCCAACTTACCCGGGCTCCTGGAACTGCTGCCCGGCTGAAGCCCAAAATAAAAACCTCATAGGGTTTTTCCTCCAAAACGTCAATGAAGACAGACCTGCCAGCCAGGCCGACGGGGACTTCCAGGAGGCCGGCATGACGTGCCACTACATACCGGTCACACCATGGAAGTCCTTCTCGGGTTGGACCAGGTGCAGCTCCCGCTAGAACGTGCAGCACGTCCTCCTTCACGGTACTCTCGGTTGGACTCGCCAACGTGGCCGAGCTCCTACAACTGCTGGTCGGCCTGGGACTCCAGAAAGAATGCACCAAAGTTCTTTCGTGGAAGTCCAGGTGCACCGGACCGACCAGCCAACGAGGCCGACGGGGACTTCCAGGAGGCCGGCATGACGTGCCACTACATACCGGTCACACCATGGAAGTCCTTCTCGGCCACAAACGGTTAGGACTTCCCGCTAGGAAGAACCGTAGGGACTTGGAACGCGGAGCAGAAATGCCCTCTCACAGGATTTCAGGTGAAGGAGATATTCGCACCCCTAAAAGTGTCACCACCTCAAATACACCGGGATAAGGTGCCAACTTACCCGGGCTCCTGGAACTGCTGCCCGGCTGAAGCCCAAAATAAAAACCTCATAGGGTTTTTCCTCCAAAACGTCAATGAAGACAGACCTGCCAGCCAGGCCGACGGGGACTTCCAGGAGGCCGGCATGACGTGCCACTACATACCGGTCACACCATGGAAGTCCTTCTCGGGTTGGACCAGGTGCAGCTCCCGCTAGAACGTGCAGCACGTCCTCCTTCACGGTACTCTCGGTTGGACTCGCCAACGTGGCCGAGCTCCTACAACTGCTGGTCGGCCTGGGACTCCAGAAAGAATGCACCAAAGTTCTTTCGTGGAAGTCCAGGTGCACCGGACCGACCAGCCAACGAGGCCGACGGGGACTTCCAGGAGGCCGGCATGACGTGCCACTACATACCGGTCACACCATGGAAGTCCTTCTCGGCCACAAACGGTTAGGACTTCCCGCTAGGAAGAACCGTAGGGACTTGGAACGCGGA
The DNA here is from genome assembly GCF_050947455.1 of Rhinoderma darwinii. Lineage (NCBI taxonomy): Eukaryota > Metazoa > Chordata > Amphibia > Anura > Rhinodermatidae > Rhinoderma > Rhinoderma darwinii. The sequence continues at coordinate 20,396,038 of NC_134687.1, read as the reverse complement.
GCAGAAATGCCCTCTCACAGGATTTCAGGTGAAGGAGATATTCGCACCCCTAAAAGTGTCACCACCTCAAATACACCGGGGTAAGGTGCCAACTTACCCGGGCTCCTGGAACTGCTGCCCGGCTGAAGCCCAAAATAAAAACCTCATAGGGTTTTTCCTCCAAAACGTCAATGAAGACAGACCTGCCAGCCAGGCCGACGGGGACTTCCAGGAGGCCGGCATGACGTGCCACTACATACCGGTCACACCATGGAAGTCCTTCTCGGGTTGGACCAGGTGCAGCTCCCGCTAGAACGTGCAGCACGTCCTCCTTCACGGTACTCTCGGTTGGACTCGCCAACGTGGCCGAGCTCCTACAACTGCTGGTCGGCCTGGGACTCCAGAAAGAATGCACCAAAGTTCTTTCGTGGAAGTCCAGGTGCACCGGACCGACCAGCCAACGAGGCCGACGGGGACTTCCAGGAGGCCGGCATGACGTGCCACTACATACCGGTCACACCATGGAAGTCCTTCTCGGCCACAAACGGTTAGGACTTCCCGCTAGGAAGAACCGTAGGGACTTGGAACGCGGAGCAGAAATGCCCTCTCACAGGATTTCAGGTGAAGGAGATATTCGCACCCCTAAAAGTGTCACCACCTCAAATACACCGGGGTAAGGTGCCAACTTACCCGGGCTCCTGGAACTGCTGCCCGGCTGAAGCCCAAAATAAAAACCTCATAGGGTTTTTCCTCCAAAACGTCAATGAAGACAGACCTGCCAGCCAGGCCGACGGGGACTTCCAGGAGGCCGGCATGACGTGCCACTACATACCGGTCACACCATGGAAGTCCTTCTCGGGTTGGACCAGGTGCAGCTCCCGCTAGAACGTGCAGCACGTCCTCCTTCACGGTACTCTCGGTTGGACTCGCCAACGTGGCCGAGCTCCTACAACTGCTGGTCGGCCTGGGACTCCAGAAAGAATGCACCAAAGTTCTTTCGTGGAAGTCCAGGTGCACCGGACCGACCAGCCAACGAGGCCGACGGGGACTTCCAGGAGGCCGGCATGACGTGCCACTACATACCGGTCACACCATGGAAGTCCTTCTCGGCCACAAACGGTTAGGACTTCCCGCTAGGAAGAACCGTAGGGACTTGGAACGCGGAGCAGAAATGCCCTCTCACAGGATTTCAGGTGAAGGAGATATTCGCACCCCTAAAAGTGTCACCACCTCAAATACACCGGGGTAAGGTGCCAACTTACCCGGGCTCCTGGAACTGCTGCCCGGCTGAAGCCCAAAATAAAAACCTCATAGGGTTTTTCCTCCAAAACGTCAATGAAGACAGACCTGCCAGCCAGGCCGACGGGGACTTCCAGGAGGCCGGCATGACGTGCCACTACATACCGGTCACACCATGGAAGTCCTTCTCGGGTTGGACCAGGTGCAGCTCCCGCTAGAACGTGCAGCACGTCCTCCTTCACGGTACTCTCGGTTGGACTCGCCAACGTGGCCGAGCTCCTACAACTGCTGGTCGGCCTGGGACTCCAGAAAGAATGCACCAAAGTTCTTTCGTGGAAGTCCAGGTGCACCGGACCGACCAGCCAACGAGGCCGACGGGGACTTCCAGGAGGCCGGCATGACGTGCCACTACATACCGGTCACACCATGGAAGTCCTTCTCGGCCACAAACGGTTAGGACTTCCCGCTAGGAAGAACCGTAGGGACTTGGAACGCGGAGCAGAAATGCCCTCTCACAGGATTTCAGGTGAAGGAGATATTCGCACCCCTAAAAGTGTCACCACCTCAAATACACCGGGGTAAGGTGCCAACTTACCCGGGCTCCTGGAACTGCTGCCCGGCTGAAGCCCAAAATAAAAACCTCATAGGGTTTTTCCTCCAAAACGTCAATGAAGACAGACCTGCCAGCCAGGCCGACGGGGACTTCCAGGAGGCCGGCATGACGTGCCACTACATACCGGTCACACCATGGAAGTCCTTCTCGGGTTGGACCAGGTGCAGCTCCCGCTAGAACGTGCAGCACGTCCTCCTTCACGGTACTCTCGGTTGGACTCGCCAACGTGGCCGAGCTCCTACAACTGCTGGTCGGCCTGGGACTCCAGAAAGAATGCACCAAAGTTCTTTCGTGGAAGTCCAGGTGCACCGGACCGACCAGCCAACGAGGCCGACGGGGACTTCCAGGAGGCCGGCATGACGTGCCACTACATACCGGTCACACCATGGAAGTCCTTCTCGGCCACAAACGGTTAGGACTTCCCGCTAGGAAGAACCGTAGGGACTTGGAACGCGGAGCAGAAATGCCCTCTCACAGGATTTCAGGTGAAGGAGATATTCGCACCCCTAAAAGTGTCACCACCTCAAATACACCGGGGTAAGGTGCCAACTTACCCGGGCTCCTGGAACTGCTGCCCGGCTGAAGCCCAAAATAAAAACCTCATAGGGTTTTTCCTCCAAAACGTCAATGAAGACAGACCTGCCAGCCAGGCCGACGGGGACTTCCAGGAGGCCGGCATGACGTGCCACTACATACCGGTCACACCATGGAAGTCCTTCTCGGGTTGGACCAGGTGCAGCTCCCGCTAGAACGTGCAGCACGTCCTCCTTCACGGTACTCTCGGTTGGACTCGCCAACGTGGCCGAGCTCCTACAACTGCTGGTCGGCCTGGGACTCCAGAAAGAATGCACCAAAGTTCTTTCGTGGAAGTCCAGGTGCACCGGACCGACCAGCCAACGAGGCCGACGGGGACTTCCAGGAGGCCGGCATGACGTGCCACTACATACCGGTCACACCATGGAAGTCCTTCTCGGCCACAAACGGTTAGGACTTCCCGCTAGGAAGAACCGTAGGGACTTGGAACGCGGAGCAGAAATGCCCTCTCACAGGATTTCAGGTGAAGGAGATATTCGCACCCCTAAAAGTGTCACCACCTCAAATACACCGGGGTAAGGTGCCAACTTACCCGGGCTCCTGGAACTGCTGCCCGGCTGAAGCCCAAAATAAAAACCTCATAGGGTTTTTCCTCCAAAACGTCAATGAAGACAGACCTGCCAGCCAGGCCGACGGGGACTTCCAGGAGGCCGGCATGACGTGCCACTACATACCGGTCACACCATGGAAGTCCTTCTCGGGTTGGACCAGGTGCAGCTCCCGCTAGAACGTGCAGCACGTCCTCCTTCACGGTACTCTCGGTTGGACTCGCCAACGTGGCCGAGCTCCTACAACTGCTGGTCGGCCTGGGACTCCAGAAAGAATGCACCAAAGTTCTTTCGTGGAAGTCCAGGTGCACCGGACCGACCAGCCAACGAGGCCGACGGGGACTTCCAGGAGGCCGGCATGACGTGCCACTACATACCGGTCACACCATGGAAGTCCTTCTCGGCCACAAACGGTTAGGACTTCCCGCTAGGAAGAACCGTAGGGACTTGGAACGCGGAGCAGAAATGCCCTCTCACAGGATTTCAGGTGAAGGAGATATTCGCACCCCTAAAAGTGTCACCACCTCAAATACACCGGGGTAAGGTGCCAACTTACCCGGGCTCCTGGAACTGCTGCCCGGCTGAAGCCCAAAATAAAAACCTCATAGGGTTTTTCCTCCAAAACGTCAATGAAGACAGACCTGCCAGCCAGGCCGACGGGGACTTCCAGGAGGCCGGCATGACGTGCCACTACATACCGGTCACACCATGGAAGTCCTTCTCGGGTTGGACCAGGTGCAGCTCCCGCTAGAACGTGCAGCACGTCCTCCTTCACGGTACTCTCGGTTGGACTCGCCAACGTGGCCGAGCTCCTACAACTGCTGGTCGGCCTGGGACTCCAGAAAGAATGCACCAAAGTTCTTTCGTGGAAGTCCAGGTGCACCGGACCGACCAGCCAACGAGGCCGACGGGGACTTCCAGGAGGCCGGCATGACGTGCCACTACATACCGGTCACACCATGGAAGTCCTTCTCGGCCACAAACGGTTAGGACTTCCCGCTAGGAAGAACCGTAGGGACTTGGAACGCGGAGCAGAAATGCCCTCTCACAGGATTTCAGGTGAAGGAGATATTCGCACCCCTAAAAGTGTCACCACCTCAAATACACCGGGGTAAGGTGCCAACTTACCCGGGCTCCTGGAACTGCTGCCCGGCTGAAGCCCAAAATAAAAACCTCATAGGGTTTTTCCTCCAAAACGTCAATGAAGACAGACCTGCCAGCCAGGCCGACGGGGACTTCCAGGAGGCCGGCATGACGTGCCACTACATACCGGTCACACCATGGAAGTCCTTCTCGGGTTGGACCAGGTGCAGCTCCCGCTAGAACGTGCAGCACGTCCTCCTTCACGGTACTCTCGGTTGGACTCGCCAACGTGGCCGAGCTCCTACAACTGCTGGTCGGCCTGGGACTCCAGAAAGAATGCACCAAAGTTCTTTCGTGGAAGTCCAGGTGCACCGGACCGACCAGCCAACGAGGCCGACGGGGACTTCCAGGAGGCCGGCATGACGTGCCACTACATACCGGTCACACCATGGAAGTCCTTCTCGGCCACAAACGGTTAGGACTTCCCGCTAGGAAGAACCGTAGGGACTTGGAACGCGGAGCAGAAATGCCCTCTCACAGGATTTCAGGTGAAGGAGATATTCGCACCCCTAAAAGTGTCACCACCTCAAATACACCGGGGTAAGGTGCCAACTTACCCGGGCTCCTGGAACTGCTGCCCGGCTGAAGCCCAAAATAAAAACCTCATAGGGTTTTTCCTCCAAAACGTCAATGAAGACAGACCTGCCAGCCAGGCCGACGGGGACTTCCAGGAGGCCGGCATGACGTGCCACTACATACCGGTCACACCATGGAAGTCCTTCTCGGGTTGGACCAGGTGCAGCTCCCGCTAGAACGTGCAGCACGTCCTCCTTCACGGTACTCTCGGTTGGACTCGCCAACGTGGCCGAGCTCCTACAACTGCTGGTCGGCCTGGGACTCCAGAAAGAATGCACCAAAGTTCTTTCGTGGAAGTCCAGGTGCACCGGACCGACCAGCCAACGAGGCCGACGGGGACTTCCAGGAGGCCGGCATGACGTGCCACTACATACCGGTCACACCATGGAAGTCCTTCTCGGCCACAAACGGTTAGGACTTCCCGCTAGGAAGAACCGTAGGGACTTGGAACGCGGAGCAGAAATGCCCTCTCACAGGATTTCAGGTGAAGGAGATATTCGCACCCCTAAAAGTGTCACCACCTCAAATACACCGGGGTAAGGTGCCAACTTACCCGGGCTCCTGGAACTGCTGCCCGGCTGAAGCCCAAAATAAAAACCTCATAGGGTTTTTCCTCCAAAACGTCAATGAAGACAGACCTGCCAGCCAGGCCGACGGGGACTTCCAGGAGGCCGGCATGACGTGCCACTACATACCGGTCACACCATGGAAGTCCTTCTCGGGTTGGACCAGGTGCAGCTCCCGCTAGAACGTGCAGCACGTCCTCCTTCACGGTACTCTCGGTTGGACTCGCCAACGTGGCCGAGCTCCTACAACTGCTGGTCGGCCTGGGACTCCAGAAAGAATGCACCAAAGTTCTTTCGTGGAAGTCCAGGTGCACCGGACCGACCAGCCAACGAGGCCGACGGGGACTTCCAGGAGGCCGGCATGACGTGCCACTACATACCGGTCACACCATGGAAGTCCTTCTCGGCCACAAACGGTTAGGACTTCCCGCTAGGAAGAACCGTAGGGACTTGGAACGCGGAGCAGAAATGCCCTCTCACAGGATTTCAGGTGAAGGAGATATTCGCACCCCTAAAAGTGTCACCACCTCAAATACACCGGGGTAAGGTGCCAACTTACCCGGGCTCCTGGAACTGCTGCCCGGCTGAAGCCCAAAATAAAAACCTCATAGGGTTTTTCCTCCAAAACGTCAATGAAGACAGACCTGCCAGCCAGGCCGACGGGGACTTCCAGGAGGCCGGCATGACGTGCCACTACATACCGGTCACACCATGGAAGTCCTTCTCGGGTTGGACCAGGTGCAGCTCCCGCTAGAACGTGCAGCACGTCCTCCTTCACGGTACTCTCGGTTGGACTCGCCAACGTGGCCGAGCTCCTACAACTGCTGGTCGGCCTGGGACTCCAGAAAGAATGCACCAAAGTTCTTTCGTGGAAGTCCAGGTGCACCGGACCGACCAGCCAACGAGGCCGACGGGGACTTCCAGGAGGCCGGCATGACGTGCCACTACATACCGGTCACACCATGGAAGTCCTTCTCGGCCACAAACGGTTAGGACTTCCCGCTAGGAAGAACCGTAGGGACTTGGAACGCGGAGCAGAAATGCCCTCTCACAGGATTTCAGGTGAAGGAGATATTCGCACCCCTAAAAGTGTCACCACCTCAAATACACCGGGGTAAGGTGCCAACTTACCCGGGCTCCTGGAACTGCTGCCCGGCTGAAGCCCAAAATAAAAACCTCATAGGGTTTTTCCTCCAAAACGTCAATGAAGACAGACCTGCCAGCCAGGCCGACGGGGACTTCCAGGAGGCCGGCAGGAGGTGTCACTACCTATTGGTCACACCATGGAAGTCCTTCCCGGCTTGGAACGGGAGCAGCTCCCGTTTGTACTTCCTATTTCACGGCTTTCGGTAGGAGTTGCCGAGGTGGCCGAGCTCCTGCAACTGCAGGTCGGCTTGGGACTTCAGAAAATACCATAAAAAAAAAAAGTTTTTTTTATTATGAAGGTAAAACACACAGCGGGACCGAGACGCGAGCCAGGCCGACGGGGACTTCCAGGAGGTCGGCATGAGGTGGCCGCGCCTACCGCTCTTGCCCTGGAAGTCCGCCGAGGACCGCAGGGCGCTACGGAGCTCGTACACTGCTGCCCCCGGGCTGGCACGGCTTCCCCATGGCTCCTCTATCCCCCCACGGGTGCAATAGGCAGGCACACGCCGCTCGTACACCGAGGTGGCTCCCGGCCGCTTTCGGTAGGAGTCACCGAGGTGGCCTTGCTCGTGCAAATGCAGGTGGGCTTGGGGCTTCCGAAAATACCATAAAAAAAAAAAGATTTTTTTATTAAGAAGGTAAAAAAAAAAACAGCGGGACCGACCCGCGAGCTAGGCCGACGGGGACTTCCAGGAGGTCGGCATGAGGTGGAGGCTCCTACCGCTCTTGCCCTGGAAGTCCGCAGAGGACCGCGGGCGCTGTGGAGCTCCCACAAGGAAGCTGCCGGCATGCAGCAGCTCCCACGGGGCCCCTCTATCCCCCCACGGGTGCAATAGGCAGGCACACGCCGCTCATACTCGGAGATGGCTCCCGGCCGCTTTCGGTAGGAGTCACCGAGGTGGCCGGGCTCGTGCAACTCCAGGTGGGCTTGGGACTTCAGAAAATGGCATAAAAAAAAAAAATAATTTTTATTAAGAAGGTAAAAAAAAAACAGCGGGACCAACCCGCGAGCGAGGCCGACGGGGACATCCAGGGCAGCGGCGTGAGAGGGCGGCTTGGTGCCGCTATCTCCCTGGAAGCCGCATTCGGCCTAAGCAGGGAACGCCTCCCGCCCTCCTCTCGTCCTGGAAGTGTTGGACTTGGGGGGCGGAGCAAGTTCTCCCTCTCACAGTATTTCAGGCGTAGGAGATATTCACACCCCTAAAAGTGTCACCTCGCCAATTACACCGGTGGGAGGTGCCAAAATGCCCGGCCTCCTGGAACGGCTGCTTGGCTGAAGGCCAAAATAAAAACCTCATAGGGTTTTTTCTCCAAAACGTGAATGAAGACAGACACGCGAGCCAGGCCGAGGGGGAGTTCCAGGAGGTCGGCATGAGGTGGCCGCACCTACCGCTTGAGCCCTGGAAGTCCGTCGCGGACCGGAAGTGCATGTCGGGCGGGTGAACTACGGGACTCGCCGCGGGCGCTGTGGAGCTCCCACAAGGAAGCTGCCGGCATGTACAAGCTCCCACGGGGCCCCTCTATCCCCCCACGGGTGCAAAAGGCCGGCACACGCCGCTGATACGCGGAGCTGGCTCCCGGCCGCTGTCATGCATCACTCGCGGACCGGAAGTGCTTGTCAGCCGGGTGGACACGACGGGACTCGCCGCGGGCGCTGTGGAGCTCGTACAGGGCTGCCCCCGGGCTGGCACAGCTTCCCCATGGCTCCTCTATCCCCCCACGGCTGCAATAGGCAGGCACACGCCGCTCGTACACCGAGCTGGCTCCCGGCCGCTTTCGGTAGGAGTAACCGAGGTGGCCTTGCTCGTGCAAATGCAGGTGGGCTTGGGGCTTCCGAAAATACCATAAAAAAAAAAAGTTTTTTTATTAAGAAGGTAAAAAAAAAAAACAGCGGGGCCGACCCGCGAGCTAGGCCGACGGGGACTTCCAGGAGGTCGGCATGAGGTGGAGGCTCCTACCGCTCTTGCCCTGGAAGTCCGCAGAGGACCGCGGGCGCTGTGGAGCTCCCACAAGGAAGCTGCCGGCATCCAGCAGCTCCCACGGGGCCCCTCTATCCCCCCACAGGTGCAATTGGCAGGCACACACCGCTCATACGCGGAGCTGGCTCCCCGAAGCTGACATGCATCATTGGCGGGGCGGAAGTGCTTATCAGCCGGGTGGACACAACGGGACTCGCCACGGGCGAACCACAGCTCCCACAAGCAAGCTGCCGGCATCCAGCAGCTCCCACGGGGCCCCTCTATCCCCCCACAGGTGCAATTGGCAGGCACACACCGCTCATACGCGGAGCTGGCTCCCCGAAGCTGACATGCATCATTGGCGGGGCGGAAGTGCTTATCAGCCGGGTGGACACAACGGGACTCGCCACGGGCGAACCACAGCTCCCACAAGCAAGCTGCCGGTATGCACAAGCTCCTACGGGGCCCCTCTATCCCCCCACAGGTGCAATAGGCAGGCACACACCGCTCATACGCGGAGCTGGCTCCCCGAAGCTGACATGCATCATTGGCGGGGCGGAAGTGCTTGTCAGCCGGGTGGACACAACGGGACTCGCCACGGGCGAACCACAGCTCCCACAAGCAAGCTGCCGGTATGCACAAGCTCCTACGGGGCCCCTCTATCCCCCCACAGGTGCAATAGGCAGGCACACACCGCTCATACGCGGAGCTGGCTCCCCGAAGCTGACATGCATCATTGGCGGGGCGGAAGTGCTTGTCAGCCGGGTGGACACAACGGGACTCGCCACGGGCGAACCACAGCTCCCACAAGCAAGCTGCCGGTATGCACAAGCTCCTACGGGGCCCCTCTATCCCCCCACAGGTGCAATAGGCAGGCACACACCGCTCATACGCGGAGCTGGCTCCCCGAAGCTGACATGCATCATTGGCGGGGCGGAAGTGCTTGTCAGCCGGGTGGACACAACGGGACTCGCCACGGGCGAACCACAGCTCCCACAAGCTAGCTGCCGGTATGCACAAGCTCCTACGGGGCCCCTCTATCCCCCCACAGGTGCAATAGGCAGGCACACACCGCTCATACGCGGAGCTGGCTCCCCGAAGCTGACATGCATCATTGGCGGGGCGGAAGTGCTTGTCAGCCGGGTGGACACAACGGGACTCGCCACGGGCGAACCACAGCTCCCACAAGCAAGCTGCCGGTATGCACAAGCTCCTACGGGGCCCCTCTATCCCCCCACAGGTGCAATAGGCAGGCACACACCGCTCATACGCGGAGCTGGCTCCCCGAAGCTGACATGCATCATTGGCGGGGCGGAAGTGCTTGTCAGCCGGGTGGACACAACGGGACTCGCCACGGGCGAACCACAGCTCCCACAAGCTAGCTGCCGGTATGCACAAGCTCCTACGGGGCCCCTCTATCCCCCCACAGGTGCAATAGGCAGGCACACACCGCTCATACGCGGAGCTGGCTCCCCGAAGCTGACATGCATCATTGGCGGGGCGGAAGTGCTTGTCAGCCGGGTGGACACAACGGGACTCGCCACGGGCGAACCACAGCTCCCACAAGCAAGCTGCCGGTATGCACAAGCTCCTACGGGGCCCCTCTATCCCCCCACAGGTGCAATAGGCAGGCACACACCGCTCATACGCGGAGCTGGCTCCCCGAAGCTGACATGCATCATTGGCGGGGCGGAAGTGCTTGTCAGCCGGGTGGACACAACGGGACTCGCCGCGGGCGCTGCGGAGCTCGTACACGGCTGCCCCCGGGCTGGCACAGCTTCCCCATGGCTCCTCTATCCCTCCACGGCTGCAATAGGCAGGCACACACCGCTCATACACGGAGCTGGCTCCGGCCGCTTTCGGAAGGAGACGCCGACGTGGCCTTGCTCGTGCAACTCCAGGTGGGCTTGAGGCTTCCGAAAATGCAAAAAAAAAAAAAAAGATTTTTTTATTAAGAAGGTAGAAAAATCAGCGGGACCGACCCGCGAGCGAGGCCGACGGGGACTTCCAGGAGGTCGGCATGAGGTGCAATATAAAAAAAAACAATTTTAGTCATTATTAACCTAGTCCGGTCACCACCGTTACAGTCGGATGTCAGCTGTAAGATACAGCTGAGATCCGGTGATGATGGCACCGACTCAGCTTCTGAGCCGGTGCCAAACATTGTACGGCATTTTGCGGGAAGTCAATGCTTTCCAGGACGTACATATACGTCCAATGGCGGGAAGGGGTTAATAATGACTAAAATTGTTTTTTTTTATATTGCACCCATGGGGGGGATAGAGGAGCCATGGGGAAGCTGTGCAAGACCGGAGGCAGCCGTGTACGAGCTCCGCAGCGCCCGTTGCAGACTTCCAGGTTTCGAGCGGTAGACGCGGCCACCTCATGCCGACCTCCTGGAAGTCCCCGTCGGCCTCGCTCGCGGGTCGGTCCCGCTGATTTTTCTACCTTCTTAATAAAAAAATCTTTTTTTTTTTTTTGCATTTTCGGAAGCCTCAAGCCCACCTGGAGTTGCACGAGCAAGGCCACGTCGGCGTCTCCTTCCGAAAGCGGCCGGAGCCAGCTCCGTGTATGAGCGGTGTGTGCCTGCCTATTGCAGCCGTGGAGGGATAGAGGAGCCATGGGGAAGCTGTGCCAGCCCGGGGGCAGCCGTGTACGAGCTCCGCAGCGCCCGCGGCGAGTCCCGTTGTGTCTACCCGGCTGACAAGCACTTCCGCCCCGCCAATGATGCATGTCAGCTTCGGGGAGCCAGCTCCGCGTATGAGCGGTGTGTGCCTGCCTATTGCACCTGTGGGGGGATAGAGGGGCCCCGTAGGAGCTTGTGCATACCGGCAGCTTGCTTGTGGGAGCTGTGGTTCGCCCGTGGCGAGTCCCGTTGTGTCCACCCGGCTGACAAGCACTTCCGCCCCGCCAATGATGCATGTCAGCTTCGGGGAGCCAGCTCCGCGTATGAGCGGTGTGTGCCTGCCTATTGCACCTGTGGGGGGATAGAGGGGCCCCGTAGGAGCTTGTGCATACCGGCAGCTAGCTTGTGGGAGCTGTGGTTCGCCCGTGGCGAGTCCCGTTGTGTCCACCCGGCTGACAAGCACTTCCGCCCCGCCAATGATGCATGTCAGCTTCGGGGAGCCAGCTCCGCGTATGAGCGGTGTGTGCCTGCCTATTGCACCTGTGGGGGGATAGAGGGGCCCCGTAGGAGCTTGTGCATACCGGCAGCTTGCTTGTGGGAGCTGTGGTTCGCCCGTGGCGAGTCCCGTTGTGTCCACCCGGCTGACAAGCACTTCCGCCCCGCCAATGATGCATGTCAGCTTCGGGGAGCCAGCTCCGCGTATGAGCGGTGTGTGCCTGCCTATTGCACCTGTGGGGGGATAGAGGGGCCCCGTAGGAGCTTGTGCATACCGGCAGCTAGCTTGTGGGAGCTGTGGTTCGCCCGTGGCGAGTCCCGTTGTGTCCACCCGGCTGACAAGCACTTCCGCCCCGCCAATGATGCATGTCAGCTTCGGGGAGCCAGCTCCGCGTATGAGCGGTGTGTGCCTGCCTATTGCACCTGTGGGGGGATAGAGGGGCCCCGTAGGAGCTTGTGCATACCGGCAGCTTGCTTGTGGGAGCTGTGGTTCGCCCGTGGCGAGTCCCGTTGTGTCCACCCGGCTGACAAGCACTTCCGCCCCGCCAATGATGCATGTCAGCTTCGGGGAGCCAGCTCCGCGTATGAGCGGTGTGTGCCTGCCTATTGCACCTGTGGGGGGATAGAGGGGCCCCGTAGGAGCTTGTGCATACCGGCAGCTTGCTTGTGGGAGCTGTGGTTCGCCCGTGGCGAGTCCCGTTGTGTCCACCCGGCTGACAAGCACTTCCGCCCCGCCAATGATGCATGTCAGCTTCGGGGAGCCAGCTCCGCGTATGAGCGGTGTGTGCCTGCCTATTGCACCTGTGGGGGGATAGAGGGGCCCCGTAGGAGCTTGTGCATACCGGCAGCTTGCTTGTGGGAGCTGTGGTTCGCCCGTGGCGAGTCCCGTTGTGTCCACCCGGCTGATAAGCACTTCCGCCCCGCCAATGATGCATGTCAGCTTCGGGGAGCCAGCTCCGCGTATGAGCGTTGTGTGCCTGCCAATTGCACCTGTGGGGGGATAGAGGGGCCCCGTGGGAGCTGCTGGATGCCGGCAGCTTGCTTGTGGGAGCTGTGGTTCGCCCGTGGCGAGTCCCGTTGTGTCCACCCGGCTGATAAGCACTTCCGCCCCGCCAATGATGCATGTCAGCTTCGGGGAGCCAGCTCCGCGTATGAGCGGTGTGTGCCTGCCAATTGCACCTGTGGGGGGATAGAGGGGCCCCGTGGGAGCTGCTGGATGCCGGCAGCTTCCTTGTGGGAGCTCCACAGCGCCCGCGGTCCTCTGCGGACTTCCAGGGCAAGAGCGGTAGGAGCCTCCACCTCATGCCGACCTCCTGGAAGTCCCCGTCGGCCTAGCTCGCGGGTCGGCCCCGCTGTTTTTTTTTTTTACCTTCTTAATAAAAAAACTTTTTTTTTTTATGGTATTTTCGGAAGCCCCAAGCCCACCTGCATTTGCACGAGCAAGGCCACCTCGGTTACTCCTACCGAAAGCGGCCGGGAGCCAGCTCGGTGTACGAGCGGCGTGTGCCTGCCTATTGCAGCCGTGGGGGGATAGAGGAGCCATGGGGAAGCTGTGCCAGCCCGGGGGCAGCCCTGTACGAGCTCCACAGCGCCCGCGGCGAGTCCCGTCGTGTCCACCCGGCTGACAAGCACTTCCGGTCCGCGAGTGATGCATGACAGCGGCCGGGAGCCAGCTCCGCGTATCAGCGGCGTGTGCCGGCCTTTTGCACCCGTGGGGGGATAGAGGGGCCCCGTGGGAGCTTGTACATGCCGGCAGCTTCCTTGTGGGAGCTCCACAGCGCCCGCGGCGAGTCCCGTAGTTCACCCGCCCGACATGCACTTCCGGTCCGCGACGGACTTCCAGGGCTCAAGCGGTAGGTGCGGCCACCTCATGCCGACCTCCTGGAACTCCCCCTCGGCCTGGCTCGCGTGTCTGTCTTCATTCACGTTTTGGAGAAAAAACCCTATGAGGTTTTTATTTTGGCCTTCAGCCAAGCAGCCGTTCCAGGAGGCCGGGCATTTTGGCACCTCCCACCGGTGTAATTGGCGAGGTGACACTTTTAGGGGTGTGAATATCTCCTACGCCTGAAATACTGTGAGAGGGAGAACTTGCTCCGCCCCCCAAGTCCAACACATCCAGGACGAGAGGAGGGCGGGAGGCGTTCCCTGCTTAGGCCGAATGCGGCTTCCAGGGAGATAGCGGCACCAAGCCGCCCTCTCACGCCGCTGCCCTGGATGTCCCCGTCGGCCTCGCTCGCGGGTTGGTCCCGCTGTTTTTTTTTTACCTTCTTAATAAAAATTATTTTTTTTTTTTATGGTATTTTCGGAAGCCCCAAGCCCACCTGCATTTGCACGAGCAAGGCCACCTCGGTGACTCCTACCGAAAGCGGCCGGGAGCCACCTCGGTGTACGAGCGGCGTGTGCCTGCCTATTGCACCCGTGGGGGGATAGAGGAGCCATGGGGAAGCCGTGCCAGCCCGGGGGCAGCAGTGTACGAGCTCCGTAGCGCCCTGCGGTCCTCGGCGGACTTCCAGGGCAAGAGCGGTAGGCGCGGCCACCTCATGCCGACCTCCTGGAAGTCCCCGTCGGCCTGGCTCGCGTCTCGGTCCCGCTGTGTGTTTTACCTTCATAATAAAAAAAACTTTTTTTTTTTATGGTATTTTCTGAAGTCCCAAGCCGACCTGCAGTTGCAGGAGCTCGGCCACCTCGGCAACTCCTACCGAAAGCCGTGAAATAGGAAGTACAAACGGGAGCTGCTCCCGTTCCAAGCCGGGAAGGACATCCATGGTGTGACCGGTAGGTAGTGACACCTCCTGCCGGCCTCCTGGAAGTCCCCGTCGGCCTGGCTGGCAGGTCTGTCTTCATTGACGTTTTGGAGGAAAAACCCTATGAGGTTTTTATTTTGGGCTTCAGCCGGGCAGCAGTTCCAGGAGCCCGGGTAAGTTGGCACCTTACCCCGGTGTATTTGAGGTGGTGACACTTTTAGGGGTGCGAATATCTCCTTCACCTGAAATCCTGTGAGAGGGCATTTCTGCTCCGCGTTCCAAGTCCCTACGGTTCTTCCTAGCGGGAAGTCCTAACCGTTTGTGGCCGAGAAGGACTTCCATGGTGTGACCGGTATGTAGTGGCACGTCATGCCGGCCTCCTGGAAGTCCCCGTCGGCCTCGTTGGCTGGTCGGTCCGGTGCACCTGGACTTCCACGAAAGAACTTTGGTGCATTCTTTCTGGAGTCCCAGGCCGACCAGCAGTTGTAGGAGCTCGGCCACGTTGGCGAGTCCAACCGAGAGTACCGTGAAGGAGGACGTGCTGCACGTTCTAGCGGGAGCTGCACCTGGTCCAACCCGAGAAGGACTTCCATGGTGTGACCGGTATGTAGTGGCACGTCATGCCGGCCTCCTGGAAGTCCCCGTCGGCCTGGCTGGCAGGTCTGTCTTCATTGACGTTTTGGAGGAAAAACCCTATGAGGTTTTTATTTTGGGCTTCAGCCGGGCAGCAGTTCCAGGAGCCCGGGTAAGTTGGCACCTTACCCCGGTGTATTTGAGGTGGTGACACTTTTAGGGGTGCGAATATCTCCTTCACCTGAAATCCTGTGAGAGGGCATTTCTGCTCCGCGTTCCAAGTCCCTACGGTTCTTCCTAGCGGGAAGTCCTAACCGTTTGTGGCCGAGAAGGACTTCCATGGTGTGACCGGTATGTAGTGGCACGTCATGCCGGCCTCCTGGAAGTCCCCGTCGGCCTCGTTGGCTGGTCGGTCCGGTGCACCTGGACTTCCACGAAAGAACTTTGGTGCATTCTTTCTGGAGTCCCAGGCCGACCAGCAGTTGTAGGAGCTCGGCCACGTTGGCGAGTCCAACCGAGAGTACCGTGAAGGAGGACGTGCTGCACGTTCTAGCGGGAGCTGCACCTGGTCCAACCCGAGAAGGACTTCCATGGTGTGACCGGTATGTAGTGGCACGTCATGCCGGCCTCCTGGAAGTCCCCGTCGGCCTGGCTGGCAGGTCTGTCTTCATTGACGTTTTGGAGGAAAAACCCTATGAGGTTTTTATTTTGGGCTTCAGCCGGGCAGCAGTTCCAGGAGCCCGGGTAAGTTGGCACCTTACCCCGGTGTATTTGAGGTGGTGACACTTTTAGGGGTGCGAATATCTCCTTCACCTGAAATCCTGTGAGAGGGCATTTCTGCTCCGCGTTCCAAGTCCCTACGGTTCTTCCTAGCGGGAAGTCCTAACCGTTTGTGGCCGAGAAGGACTTCCATGGTGTGACCGGTATGTAGTGGCACGTCATGCCGGCCTCCTGGAAGTCCCCGTCGGCCTCGTTGGCTGGTCGGTCCGGTGCACCTGGACTTCCACGAAAGAACTTTGGTGCATTCTTTCTGGAGTCCCAGGCCGACCAGCAGTTGTAGGAGCTCGGCCACGTTGGCGAGTCCAACCGAGAGTACCGTGAAGGAGGACGTGCTGCACGTTCTAGCGGGAGCTGCACCTGGTCCAACCCGAGAAGGACTTCCATGGTGTGACCGGTATGTAGTGGCACGTCATGCCGGCCTCCTGGAAGTCCCCGTCGGCCTGGCTGGCAGGTCTGTCTTCATTGACGTTTTGGAGGAAAAACCCTATGAGGTTTTTATTTTGGGCTTCAGCCGGGCAGCAGTTCCAGGAGCCCGGGTAAGTTGGCACCTTACCCCGGTGTATTTGAGGTGGTGACACTTTTAGGGGTGCGAATATCTCCTTCACCTGAAATCCTGTGAGAGGGCATTTCTGCTCCGCGTTCCAAGTCCCTACGGTTCTTCCTAGCGGGAAGTCCTAACCGTTTGTGGCCGAGAAGGACTTCCATGGTGTGACCGGTATGTAGTGGCACGTCATGCCGGCCTCCTGGAAGTCCCCGTCGGCCTCGTTGGCTGGTCGGTCCGGTGCACCTGGACTTCCACGAAAGAACTTTGGTGCATTCTTTCTGGAGTCCCAGGCCGACCAGCAGTTGTAGGAGCTCGGCCACGTTGGCGAGTCCAACCGAGAGTACCGTGAAGGAGGACGTGCTGCACGTTCTAGCGGGAGCTGCACCTGGTCCAACCCGAGAAGGACTTCCATGGTGTGACCGGTATGTAGTGGCACGTCATGCCGGCCTCCTGGAAGTCCCCGTCGGCCTGGCTGGCAGGTCTGTCTTCATTGACGTTTTGGAGGAAAAACCCTATGAGGTTTTTATTTTGGGCTTCAGCCGGGCAGCAGTTCCAGGAGCCCGGGTAAGTTGGCACCTTACCCCGGTGTATTTGAGGTGGTGACACTTTTAGGGGTGCGAATATCTCCTTCACCTGAAATCCTGTGAGAGGGCATTTCTGCTCCGCGTTCCAAGTCCCTACGGTTCTTCCTAGCGGGAAGTCCTAACCGTTTGTGGCCGAGAAGGACTTCCATGGTGTGACCGGTATGTAGTGGCACGTCATGCCGGCCTCCTGGAAGTCCCCGTCGGCCTCGTTGGCTGGTCGGTCCGGTGCACCTGGACTTCCACGAAAGAACTTTGGTGCATTCTTTCTGGAGTCCCAGGCCGACCAACAGTTGTAGGAGCTCGGCCACGTTGGCGAGTCCAACCGAGAGTACCGTGAAGGAGGACGTGCTGCACGTTCTAGCGGGAGCTGCACCTGGTCCAACCCGAGAAGGACTTCCATGGTGTGACCGGTATGTAGTGGCACGTCATGCCGGCCTCCTGGAAGTCCCCGTCGGCCTGGCTGGCAGGTCTGTCTTCATTGACGTTTTGGAGGAAAAACCCTATGAGGTTTTTATTTTGGGCTTCAGCCGGGCAGCAGTTCCAGGAGCCCGGGTAAGTTGGCACCTTACCCCGGTGTATTTGAGGTGGTGACACTTTTAGGGGTGCGAATATCTCCTTCACCTGAAATCCTGTGAGAGGGCATTTCTGCTCCGCGTTCCAAGTCCCTACGGTTCTTCCTAGCGGGAAGTCCTAACCGTTTGTGGCCGAGAAGGACTTCCATGGTGTGACCGGTATGTAGTGGCACGTCATGCCGGCCTCCTGGAAGTCCCCGTCGGCCTCGTTGGCTGGTCGGTCCGGTGCACCTGGACTTCCACGAAAGAACTTTGGTGCATTCTTTCTGGAGTCCCAGGCCGACCAGCAGTTGTAGGAGCTCGGCCACGTTGGCGAGTCCAACCGAGAGTACCGTGAAGGAGGACGTGCTGCACGTTCTAGCGGGAGCTGCACCTGGTCCAACCCGAGAAGGACTTCCATGGTGTGACCGGTATGTAGTGGCACGTCATGCCGGCCTCCTGGAAGTCCCCGTCGGCCTGGCTGGCAGGTCTGTCTTCATTGACGTTTTGGAGGAAAAACCCTATGAGGTTTTTATTTTGGGCTTCAGCCGGGCAGCAGTTCCAGGAGCCCGGGTAAGTTGGCACCTTACCCCGGTGTATTTGAGGTGGTGACACTTTTAGGGGTGCGAATATCTCCTTCACCTGAAATCCTGTGAGAGGGCATTTCTGCTCCGCGTTCCAAGTCCCTACGGTTCTTCCTAGCGGGAAGTCCTAACCGTTTGTGGCCGAGAAGGACTTCCATGGTGTGACCGGTATGTAGTGGCACGTCATGCCGGCCTCCTGGAAGTCCCCGTCGGCCTCGTTGGCTGGTCGGTCCGGTGCACCTGGACTTCCACGAAAGAACTTTGGTGCATTCTTTCTGGAGTCCCAGGCCGACCAGCAGTTGTAGGAGCTCGGCCACGTTGGCGAGTCCAACCGAGAGTACCGTGAAGGAGGACGTGCTGCACGTTCTAGCGGGAGCTGCACCTGGTCCAACCCGAGAAGGACTTCCATGGTGTGACCGGTATGTAGTGGCACGTCATGCCGGCCTCCTGGAAGTCCCCGTCGGCCTGGCTGGCAGGTCTGTCTTCATTGACGTTTTGGAGGAAAAACCCTATGAGGTTTTTATTTTGGGCTTCAGCCGGGCAGCAGTTCCAGGAGCCCGGGTAAGTTGGCACCTTACCCCGGTGTATTTGAGGTGGTGACACTTTTAGGGGTGCGAATATCTCCTTCACCTGAAATCCTGTGAGAGGGCATTTCTGCTCCGCGTTCCAAGTCCCTACGGTTCTTCCTAGCGGGAAGTCCTAACCGTTTGTGGCCGAGAAGGACTTCCATGGTGTGACCGGTATGTAGTGGCACGTCATGCCGGCCTCCTGGAAGTCCCCGTCGGCCTCGTTGGCTGGTCGGTCCGGTGCACCTGGACTTCCACGAAAGAACTTTGGTGCATTCTTTCTGGAGTCCCAGGCCGACCAGCAGTTGTAGGAGCTCGGCCACGTTGGCGAGTCCAACCGAGAGTACCGTGAAGGAGGACGTGCTGCACGTTCTAGCGGGAGCTGCACCTGGTCCAACCCGAGAAGGACTTCCATGGTGTGACCGGTATGTAGTGGCACGTCATGCCGGCCTCCTGGAAGTCCCCGTCGGCCTGGCTGGCAGGTCTGTCTTCATTGACGTTTTGGAGGAAAAACCCTATGAGGTTTTTATTTTGGGCTTCAGCCGGGCAGCAGTTCCAGGAGCCCGGGTAAGTTGGCACCTTACCCCGGTGTATTTGAGGTGGTGACACTTTTAGGGGTGCGAATATCTCCTTCACCTGAAATCCTGTGAGAGGGCATTTCTGCTCCGCGTTCCAAGTCCCTACGGTTCTTCCTAGCGGGAAGTCCTAACCGTTTGTGGCCGAGAAGGACTTCCATGGTGTGACCGGTATGTAGTGGCACGTCATGCCGGCCTCCTGGAAGTCCCCGTCGGCCTCGTTGGCTGGTCGGTCCGGTGCACCTGGACTTCCACGAAAGAACTTTGGTGCATTCTTTCTGGAGTCCCAGGCCGACCAGCAGTTGTAGGAGCTCGGCCACGTTGGCGAGTCCAACCGAGAGTACCGTGAAGGAGGACGTGCTGCACGTTCTAGCGGGAGCTGCACCTGGTCCAACCCGAGAAGGACTTCCATGGTGTGACCGGTATGTAGTGGCACGTCATGCCGGCCTCCTGGAAGTCCCCGTCGGCCTGGCTGGCAGGTCTGTCTTCATTGACGTTTTGGAGGAAAAACCCTATGAGGTTTTTATTTTGGGCTTCAGCCGGGCAGCAGTTCCAGGAGCCCGGGTAAGTTGGCACCTTACCCCGGTGTATTTGAGGTGGTGACACTTTTAGGGGTGCGAATATCTCCTTCACCTGAAATCCTGTGAGAGGGCATTTCTGCTCCGCGTTCCAAGTCCCTACGGTTCTTCCTAGCGGGAAGTCCTAACCGTTTGTGGCCGAGAAGGACTTCCATGGTGTGACCGGTATGTAGTGGCACGTCATGCCGGCCTCCTGGAAGTCCCCGTCGGCCTCGTTGGCTGGTCGGTCCGGTGCACCTGGACTTCCACGAAAGAACTTTGGTGCATTCTTTCTGGAGTCCCAGGCCGACCAGCAGTTGTAGGAGCTCGGCCACGTTGGCGAGTCCAACCGAGAGTACCGTGAAGGAGGACGTGCTGCACGTTCTAGCGGGAGCTGCACCTGGTCCAACCCGAGAAGGACTTCCATGGTGTGACCGGTATGTAGTGGCACGTCATGCCGGCCTCCTGGAAGTCCCCGTCGGCCTGGCTGGCAGGTCTGTCTTCATTGACGTTTTGGAGGAAAAACCCTATGAGGTTTTTATTTTGGGCTTCAGCCGGGCAGCAGTTCCAGGAGCCCGGGTAAGTTGGCACCTTACCCCGGTGTATTTGAGGTGGTGACACTTTTAGGGGTGCGAATATCTCCTTCACCTGAAATCCTGTGAGAGGGCATTTCTGCTCCGCGTTCCAAGTCCCTACGGTTCTTCCTAGCGGGAAGTCCTAACCGTTTGTGGCCGAGAAGGACTTCCATGGTGTGACCGGTATGTAGTGGCACGTCATGCCGGCCTCCTGGAAGTCCCCGTCGGCCTCGTTGGCTGGTCGGTCCGGTGCACCTGGACTTCCACGAAAGAACTTTGGTGCATTCTTTCTGGAGTCCCAGGCCGACCAGCAGTTGTAGGAGCTCGGCCACGTTGGCGAGTCCAACCGAGAGTACCGTGAAGGAGGACGTGCTGCACATTCTAGCGGGAGCTGCACCTGGTCCAACCCGAGAAGGACTTCCATGGTGTGACCGGTATGTAGTGGCACGTCATGCCGGCCTCCTGGAAGTCCCCGTCGGCCTGGCTGGCAGGTCTGTCTTCATTGACGTTTTGGAGGAAAAACCCTATGAGGTTTTTATTTTGGGCTTCAGCCGGGCAGCAGTTCCAGGAGCCCGGGTAAGTTGGCACCTTACCCCGGTGTATTTGAGGTGGTGACACTTTTAGGGGTGCGAATATCTCCTTCACCTGAAATCCTGTGAGAGGGCATTTCTGCTCCGCGTTCCAAGTCCCTACGGTTCTTCCTAGCGGGAAGTCCTAACCGTTTGTGGCCGAGAAGGACTTCCATGGTGTGACCGGTATGTAGTGGCACGTCATGCCGGCCTCCTGGAAGTCCCCGTCGGCCTCGTTGGCTGGTCGGTCCGGTGCACCTGGACTTCCACGAAAGAACTTTGGTGCATTCTTTCTGGAGTCCCAGGCCGACCAGCAGTTGTAGGAGCTCGGCCACGTTGGCGAGTCCAACCGAGAGTACCGTGAAGGAGGACGTGCTGCACGTTCTAGCGGGAGCTGCACCTGGTCCAACCCGAGAAGGACTTCCATGGTGTGACCGGTATGTAGTGGCACGTCATGCCGGCCTCCTGGAAGTCCCCGTCGGCCTGGCTGGCAGGTCTGTCTTCATTGACGTTTTGGAGGAAAAACCCTATGAGGTTTTTATTTTGGGCTTCAGCCGGGCAGCAGTTCCAGGAGCCCGGGTAAGTTGGCACCTTACCCCGGTGTATTTGAGGTGGTGACACTTTTAGGGGTGCGAATATCTCCTTCACCTGAAATCCTGTGAGAGGGCATTTCTGCTCCGCGTTCCAAGTCCCTACGGTTCTTCCTAGCGGGAAGTCCTAACCGTTTGTGGCCGAGAAGGACTTCCATGGTGTGACCGGTATGTAGTGGCACGTCATGCCGGCCTCCTGGAAGTCCCCGTCGGCCTCGTTGGCTGGTCGGTCCGGTGCACCTGGACTTCCACGAAAGAACTTTGGTGCATTCTTTCTGGAGTCCCAGGCCGACCAGCAGTTGTAGGAGCTCGGCCACGTTGGCGAGTCCAACTGAGAGTACCGTGAAGGAGGACGTGCTGCACGTTCTAGCGGGAGCTGCACCTGGTCCAACCCGAGAAGGACTTCCATGGTGTGACCGGTATGTAGTGGCACGTCATGCCGGCCTCCTGGAAGTCCCCGTCGGCCTGGCTGGCAGGTCTGTCTTCATTGACGTTTTGGAGGAAAAACCCTATGAGGTTTTTATTTTGGGCTTCAGCCGGGCAGCAGTTCCAGGAGCCCGGGTAAGTTGGCACCTTACCCCGGTGTATTTGAGGTGGTGACACTTTTAGGGGTGCGAATATCTCCTTCACCTGAAATCCTGTGAGAGGGCATTTCTGCTCCGCGTTCCAAGTCCCTACGGTTCTTCCTAGCGGGAAGTCCTAACCGTTTGTGGCCGAGAAGGACTTCCATGGTGTGACCGGTATGTAGTGGCACGTCATGCCGGCCTCCTGGAAGTCCCCGTCGGCCTCGTTGGCTGGTCGGTCCGGTGCACCTGGACTTCCACGAAAGAACTTTGGTGCATTCTTTCTGGAGTCCCAGGCCGACCAGCAGTTGTAGGAGCTCGGCCACGTTGGCGAGTCCAACCGAGAGTACCGTGAAGGAGGACGTGCTGCACGTTCTAGCGGGAGCTGCACCTGGTCCAACCCGAGAAGGACTTCCATGGTGTGACCGGTATGTAGTGGCACGTCATGCCGGCCTCCTGGAAGTCCCCGTCGGCCTGGCTGGCAGGTCTGTCTTCATTGACGTTTTGGAGGAAAAACCCTATGAGGTTTTTATTTTGGGCTTCAGCCGGGCAGCAGTTCCAGGAGCCCGGGTAAGTTGGCACCTTACCCCGGTGTATTTGAGGTGGTGACACTTTTAGGGGTGCGAATATCTCCTTCACCTGAAATCCTGTGAGAGGGCATTTCTGCTCCGCGTTCCAAGTCCCTACGGTTCTTCCTAGCGGGAAGTCCTAACCGTTTGTGGCCGAGAAGGACTTCCATGGTGTGACCGGTATGTAGTGGCACGTCATGCCGGCCTCCTGGAAGTCCCCGTCGGCCTCGTTGGCTGGTCGGTCCGGTGCACCTGGACTTCCACGAAAGAACTTTGGTGCATTCTTTCTGGAGTCCCAGGCCGACCAGCAGTTGTAGGAGCTCGGCCACGTTGGCGAGTCCAACCGAGAGTACCGTGAAGGAGGACGTGCTGCACGTTCTAGCGGGAGCTGCACCTGGTCCAACCCGAGAAGGACTTCCATGGTGTGACCGGTATGTAGTGGCACGTCATGCCGGCCTCCTGGAAGTCCCCGTCGGCCTGGCTGGCAGGTCTGTCTTCATTGACGTTTTGGAGGAAAAACCCTATGAGGTTTTTATTTTGGGCTTCAGCCGGGCAGCAGTTCCAGGAGCCCGGGTAAGTTGGCACCTTACCCCGGTGTATTTGAGGTGGTGACACTTTTAGGGGTGCGAATATCTCCTTCACCTGAAATCCTGTGAGAGGGCATTTCTGCTCCGCGTTCCAAGTCCCTACGGTTCTTCCTAGCGGGAAGTCCTAACCGTTTGTGGCCGAGAAGGACTTCCATGGTGTGACCGGTATGTAGTGGCACGTCATGCCGGCCTCCTGGAAGTCCCCGTCGGCCTCGTTGGCTGGTCGGTCCGGTGCACCTGGACTTCCACGAAAGAACTTTGGTGCATTCTTTCTGGAGTCCCAGGCCGACCAGCAGTTGTAGGAGCTCGGCCACGTTGGCGAGTCCAACCGAGAGTACCGTGAAGGAGGACGTGCTGCACGTTCTAGCGGGAGCTGCACCTGGTCCAACCCGAGAAGGACTTCCATGGTGTGACCGGTATGTAGTGGCACGTCATGCCGGCCTCCTGGAAGTCCCCGTCGGCCTGGCTGGCAGGTCTGTCTTCATTGACGTTTTGGAGGAAAACCCCTATGAGGTTTTTATTTTGGGCTTCAGCCGGGCAGCAGTTCCAGGAGCCCGGGTAAGTTGGCACCTTACCCCGGTGTATTTGAGGTGGTGACACTTTTAGGGGTGCGAATATCTCCTTCACCTGAAATCCTGTGAGAGGGCATTTCTGCTCCGCGTTCCAAGTCCCTACGGTTCTTCCTAGCGGGAAGTCCTAACCGTTTGTGGCCGAGAAGGACTTCCATGGTGTGACCGGTATGTAGTGGCACGTCATGCCGGCCTCCTGGAAGTCCCCGTCGGCCTCGTTGGCTGGTCGGTCCGGTGCACCTGGACTTCCACGAAAGAACTTTGGTGCATTCTTTCTGGAGTCCCAGGCCGACCAGCAGTTGTAGGAGCTCGGCCACGTTGGCGAGTCCAACCGAGAGTACCGTGAAGGAGGACGTGCTGCACGTTCTAGCGGGAGCTGCACCTGGTCCAACCCGAGAAGGACTTCCATGGTGTGACCGGTATGTAGTGGCACGTCATGCCGGCCTCCTGGAAGTCCCCGTCGGCCTGGCTGGCAGGTCTGTCTTCATTGACGTTTTGGAGGAAAAACCCTATGAGGTTTTTATTTTGGGCTTCAGCCGGGCAGCAGTTCCAGGAGCCCGGGTAAGTTGGCACCTTACCCCGGTGTATTTGAGGTGGTGACACTTTTAGGGGTGCGAATATCTCCTTCACCTGAAATCCTGTGAGAGGGCATTTCTGCTCCGCGTTCCAAGTCCCTACGGTTCTTCCTAGCGGGAAGTCCTAACCGTTTGTGGCCGAGAAGGACTTCCATGGTGTGACCGGTATGTAGTGGCACGTCATGCCGGCCTCCTGGAAGTCCCCGTCGGCCTCGTTGGCTGGTCGGTCCGGTGCACCTGGACTTCCACGAAAGAACTTTGGTGCATTCTTTCTGGAGTCCCAGGCCGACCAGCAGTTGTAGGAGCTCGGCCACGTTGGCGAGTCCAACCGAGAGTACCGTGAAGGAGGACGTGCTGCACGTTCTAGCGGGAGCTGCACCTGGTCCAACCCGAGAAGGACTTCCATGGTGTGACCGGTATGTAGTGGCACGTCATGCCGGCCTCCTGGAAGTCCCCGTCGGCCTGGCTGGCAGGTCTGTCTTCATTGACGTTTTGGAGGAAAAACCCTATGAGGTTTTTATTTTGGGCTTCAGCCGGGCAGCAGTTCCAGGAGCCCGGGTAAGTTGGCACCTTACCCCGGTGTATTTGAGGTGGTGACACTTTTAGGGGTGCGAATATCTCCTTCACCTGAAATCCTGTGAGAGGGCATTTCTGCTCCGCGTTCCAAGTCCCTACGGTTCTTCCTAGCGGGAAGTCCTAACCGTTTGTGGCCGAGAAGGACTTCCATGGTGTGACCGGTATGTAGTGGCACGTCATGCCGGCCTCCTGGAAGTCCCCGTCGGCCTCGTTGGCTGGTCGGTCCGGTGCACCTGGACTTCCACGAAAGAACTTTGGTGCATTCTTTCTGGAGTCCCAGGCCGACCAGCAGTTGTAGGAGCTCGGCCACGTTGGCGAGTCCAACCGAGAGTACCGTGAAGGAGGACGTGCTGCACGTTCTAGCGGGAGCTGCACCTGGTCCAACCCGAGAAGGACTTCCATGGTGTGACCGGTATGTAGTGGCACGTCATGCCGGCCTCCTGGAAGTCCCCGTCGGCCTGGCTGGCAGGTCTGTCTTCATTGACGTTTTGGAGGAAAAACCCTATGAGGTTTTTATTTTGGGCTTCAGCCGGGCAGCAGTTCCAGGAGCCCGGGTAAGTTGGCACCTTACCCCGGTGTATTTGAGGTGGTGACACTTTTAGGGGTGCGAATATCTCCTTCACCTGAAATCCTGTGAGAGGGCATTTCTGCTCCGCGTTCCAAGTCCCTACGGTTCTTCCTAGCGGGAAGTCCTAACCGTTTGTGGCCGAGAAGGACTTCCATGGTGTGACCGGTATGTAGTGGCACGTCATGCCGGCCTCCTGGAAGTCCCCGTCGGCCTCGTTGGCTGGTCGGTCCGGTGCACCTGGACTTCCACGAAAGAACTTTGGTGCATTCTTTCTGGAGTCCCAGGCCGACCAGCAGTTGTAGGAGCTCGGCCACGTTGGCGAGTCCAACCGAGAGTACCGTGAAGGAGGACGTGCTGCACGTTCTAGCGGGAGCTGCACCTGGTCCAACCCGAGAAGGACTTCCATGGTGTGACCGGTATGTAGTGGCACGTCATGCCGGCCTCCTGGAAGTCCCCGTCGGCCTGGCTGGCAGGTCTGTCTTCATTGACGTTTTGGAGGAAAAACCCTATGAGGTTTTTATTTTGGGCTTCAGCCGGGCAGCAGTTCCAGGAGCCCGGGTAAGTTGGCACCTTACCCCGGTGTATTTGAGGTGGTGACACTTTTAGGGGTGCGAATATCTCCTTCACCTGAAATCCTGTGAGAGGGCATTTCTGCTCCGCGTTCCAAGTCCCTACGGTTCTTCCTAGCGGGAAGTCCTAACCGTTTGTGGCCGAGAAGGACTTCCATGGTGTGACCGGTATGTAGTGGCACGTCATGCCGGCCTCCTGGAAGTCCCCGTCGGCCTCGTTGGCTGGTCGGTCCGGTGCACCTGGACTTCCACGAAAGAACTTTGGTGCATTCTTTCTGGAGTCCCAGGCCGACCAGCAGTTGTAGGAGCTCGGCCACGTTGGCGAGTCCAACCGAGAGTACCGTGAAGGAGGACGTGCTGCACGTTCTAGCGGGAGCTGCACCTGGTCCAACCCGAGAAGGACTTCCATGGTGTGACCGGTATGTAGTGGCACGTCATGCCGGCCTCCTGGAAGTCCCCGTCGGCCTGGCTGGCAGGTCTGTCTTCATTGACGTTTTGGAGGAAAAACCCTATGAGGTTTTTATTTTGGGCTTCAGCCGGGCAGCAGTTCCAGGAGCCCGGGTAAGTTGGCACCTTACCCCGGTGTATTTGAGGTGGTGACACTTTTAGGGGTGCGAATATCTCCTTCACCTGAAATCCTGTGAGAGGGCATTTCTGCTCCGCGTTCCAAGTCCCTACGGTTCTTCCTAGCGGGAAGTCCTAACCGTTTGTGGCCGAGAAGGACTTCCATGGTGTGACCGGTATGTAGTGGCACGTCATGCCGGCCTCCTGGAAGTCCCCGTCGGCCTCGTTGGCTGGTCGGTCCGGTGCACCTGGACTTCCACGAAAGAACTTTGGTGCATTCTTTCTGGAGTCCCAGGCCGACCAGCAGTTGTAGGAGCTCGGCCACGTTGGCGAGTCCAACCGAGAGTACCGTGAAGGAGGACGTGCTGCACGTTCTAGCGGGAGCTGCACCTGGTCCAACCCGAGAAGGACTTCCATGGTGTGACCGGTATGTAGTGGCACGTCATGCCGGCCTCCTGGAAGTCCCCGTCGGCCTGGCTGGCAGGTCTGTCTTCATTGACGTTTTGGAGGAAAAACCCTATGAGGTTTTTATTTTGGGCTTCAGCCGGGCAGCAGTTCCAGGAGCCCGGGTAAGTTGGCACCTTACCCCGGTGTATTTGAGGTGGTGACACTTTTAGGGGTGCGAATATCTCCTTCACCTGAAATCCTGTGAGAGGGCATTTCTGCTCCGCGTTCCAAGTCCCTACGGTTCTTCCTAGCGGGAAGTCCTAACCGTTTGTGGCCGAGAAGGACTTCCATGGTGTGACCGGTATGTAGTGGCACGTCATGCCGGCCTCCTGGAAGTCCCCGTCGGCCTCGTTGGCTGGTCGGTCCGGTGCACCTGGACTTCCACGAAAGAACTTTGGTGCATTCTTTCTGGAGTCCCAGGCCGACCAGCAGTTGTAGGAGCTCGGCCACGTTGGCGAGTCCAACCGAGAGTACCGTGAAGGAGGACGTGCTGCACGTTCTAGCGGGAGCTGCACCTGGTCCAACCCGAGAAGGACTTCCATGGTGTGACCGGTATGTAGTGGCACGTCATGCCGGCCTCCTGGAAGTCCCCGTCGGCCTGGCTGGCAGGTCTGTCTTCATTGACGTTTTGGAGGAAAAACCCTATGAGGTTTTTATTTTGGGCTTCAGCCGGGCAGCAGTTCCAGGAGCCCGGGTAAGTTGGCACCTTACCCCGGTGTATTTGAGGTGGTGACACTTTTAGGGGTGCGAATATCTCCTTCACCTGAAATCCTGTGAGAGGGCATTTCTGCTCCGCGTTCCAAGTCCCTACGGTTCTTCCTAGCGGGAAGTCCTAACCGTTTGTGGCCGAGAAGGACTTCCATGGTGTGACCGGTATGTAGTGGCACGTCATGCCGGCCTCCTGGAAGTCCCCGTCGGCCTCGTTGGCTGGTCGGTCCGGTGCACCTGGACTTCCACGAAAGAACTTTGGTGCATTCTTTCTGGAGTCCCAGGCCGACCAGCAGTTGTAGGAGCTCGGCCACGTTGGCGAGTCCAACCGAGAGTACCGTGAAGGAGGACGTGCTGCACGTTCTAGCGGGAGCTGCACCTGGTCCAACCCGAGAAGGACTTCCATGGTGTGACCGGTATGTAGTGGCACGTCATGCCGGCCTCCTGGAAGTCCCCGTCGGCCTGGCTGGCAGGTCTGTCTTCATTGACGTTTTGGAGGAAAAACCCTATGAGGTTTTTATTTTGGGCTTCAGCCGGGCAGCAGTTCCAGGAGCCCGGGTAAGTTGGCACCTTACCCCGGTGTATTTGAGGTGGTGACACTTTTAGGGGTGCGAATATCTCCTTCACCTGAAATCCTGTGAGAGGGCATTTCTGCTCCGCGTTCCAAGTCCCTACGGTTCTTCCTAGCGGGAAGTCCTAACCGTTTGTGGCCGAGAAGGACTTCCATGGTGTGACCGGTATGTAGTGGCACGTCATGCCGGCCTCCTGGAAGTCCCCGTCGGCCTCGTTGGCTGGTCGGTCCGGTGCACCTGGACTTCCACGAAAGAACTTTGGTGCATTCTTTCTGGAGTCCCAGGCCGACCAGCAGTTGTAGGAGCTCGGCCACGTTGGCGAGTCCAACCGAGAGTACCGTGAAGGAGGACGTGCTGCACGTTCTAGCGGGAGCTGCACCTGGTCCAACCCGAGAAGGACTTCCATGGTGTGACCGGTATGTAGTGGCACGTCATGCCGGCCTCCTGGAAGTCCCCGTCGGCCTGGCTGGCAGGTCTGTCTTCATTGACGTTTTGGAGGAAAAACCCTATGAGGTTTTTATTTTGGGCTTCAGCCGGGCAGCAGTTCCAGGAGCCCGGGTAAGTTGGCACCTTACCCCGGTGTATTTGAGGTGGTGACACTTTTAGGGGTGCGAATATCTCCTTCACCTGAAATCCTGTGAGAGGGCATTTCTGCTCCGCGTTCCAAGTCCCTACGGTTCTTCCTAGCGGGAAGTCCTAACCGTTTGTGGCCGAGAAGGACTTCCATGGTGTGACCGGTATGTAGTGGCACGTCATGCCGGCCTCCTGGAAGTCCCCGTCGGCCTCGTTGGCTGGTCGGTCCGGTGCACCTGGACTTCCACGAAAGAACTTTGGTGCATTCTTTCTGGAGTCCCAGGCCGACCAGCAGTTGTAGGAGCTCGGCCACGTTGGCGAGTCCAACCGAGAGTACCGTGAAGGAGGACGTGCTGCACGTTCTAGCGGGAGCTGCACCTGGTCCAACCCGAGAAGGACTTCCATGGTGTGACCGGTATGTAGTGGCACGTCATGCCGGCCTCCTGGAAGTCCCCGTCGGCCTGGCTGGCAGGTCTGTCTTCATTGACGTTTTGGAGGAAAAACCCTATGAGGTTTTTATTTTGGGCTTCAGCCGGGCAGCAGTTCCAGGAGCCCGGGTAAGTTGGCACCTTACCCCGGTGTATTTGAGGTGGTGACACTTTTAGGGGTGCGAATATCTCCTTCACCTGAAATCCTGTGAGAGGGCATTTCTGCTCCGCGTTCCAAGTCCCTACGGTTCTTCCTAGCGGGAAGTCCTAACCGTTTGTGGCCGAGAAGGACTTCCATGGTGTGACCGGTATGTAGTGGCACGTCATGCCGGCCTCCTGGAAGTCCCCGTCGGCCTCGTTGGCTGGTCGGTCCGGTGCACCTGGACTTCCACGAAAGAACTTTGGTGCATTCTTTCTGGAGTCCCAGGCCGACCAGCAGTTGTAGGAGCTCGGCCACGTTGGCGAGTCCAACCGAGAGTACCGTGAAGGAGGACGTGCTGCACGTTCTAGCGGGAGCTGCACCTGGTCCAACCCGAGAAGGACTTCCATGGTGTGACCGGTATGTAGTGGCACGTCATGCCGGCCTCCTGGAAGTCCCCGTCGGCCTGGCTGGCAGGTCTGTCTTCATTGACGTTTTGGAGGAAAAACCCTATGAGGTTTTTATTTTGGGCTTCAGCCGGGCAGCAGTTCCAGGAGCCCGGGTAAGTTGGCACCTTACCCCGGTGTATTTGAGGTGGTGACACTTTTAGGGGTGCGAATATCTCCTTCACCTGAAATCCTGTGAGAGGGCATTTCTGCTCCGCGTTCCAAGTCCCTACGGTTCTTCCTAGCGGGAAGTCCTAACCGTTTGTGGCCGAGAAGGACTTCCATGGTGTGACCGGTATGTAGTGGCACGTCATGCCGGCCTCCTGGAAGTCCCCGTCGGCCTCGTTGGCTGGTCGGTCCGGTGCACCTGGACTTCCACGAAAGAACTTTGGTGCATTCTTTCTGGAGTCCCAGGCCGACCAGCAGTTGTAGGAGCTCGGCCACGTTGGCGAGTCCAACCGAGAGTACCGTGAAGGAGGACGTGCTGCACGTTCTAGCGGGAGCTGCACCTGGTCCAACCCGAGAAGGACTTCCATGGTGTGACCGGTATGTAGTGGCACGTCATGCCGGCCTCCTGGAAGTCCCCGTCGGCCTGGCTGGCAGGTCTGTCTTCATTGACGTTTTGGAGGAAAAACCCTATGAGGTTTTTATTTTGGGCTTCAGCCGGGCAGCAGTTCCAGGAGCCCGGGTAAGTTGGCACCTTACCCCGGTGTATTTGAGGTGGTGACACTTTTAGGGGTGCGAATATCTCCTTCACCTGAAATCCTGTGAGAGGGCATTTCTGCTCCGCGTTCCAAGTCCCTACGGTTCTTCCTAGCGGGAAGTCCTAACCGTTTGTGGCCGAGAAGGACTTCCATGGTGTGACCGGTATGTAGTGGCACGTCATGCCGGCCTCCTGGAAGTCCCCGTCGGCCTCGTTGGCTGGTCGGTCCGGTGCACCTGGACTTCCACGAAAGAACTTTGGTGCATTCTTTCTGGAGTCCCAGGCCGACCAGCAGTTGTAGGAGCTCGGCCACGTTGGCGAGTCCAACCGAGAGTACCGTGAAGGAGGACGTGCTGCACGTTCTAGCGGGAGCTGCACCTGGTCCAACCCGAGAAGGACTTCCATGGTGTGACCGGTATGTAGTGGCACGTCATGCCGGCCTCCTGGAAGTCCCCGTCGGCCTGGCTGGCAGGTCTGTCTTCATTGACGTTTTGGAGGAAAAACCCTATGAGGTTTTTATTTTGGGCTTCAGCCGGGCAGCAGTTCCAGGAGCCCGGGTAAGTTGGCACCTTACCCCGGTGTATTTGAGGTGGTGACACTTTTAGGGGTGCGAATATCTCCTTCACCTGAAATCCTGTGAGAGGGCATTTCTGCTCCGCGTTCCAAGTCCCTACGGTTCTTCCTAGCGGGAAGTCCTAACCGTTTGTGGCCGAGAAGGACTTCCATGGTGTGACCGGTATGTAGTGGCACGTCATGCCGGCCTCCTGGAAGTCCCCGTCGGCCTCGTTGGCTGGTCGGTCCGGTGCACCTGGACTTCCACGAAAGAACTTTGGTGCATTCTTTCTGGAGTCCCAGGCCGACCAGCAGTTGTAGGAGCTCGGCCACGTTGGCGAGTCCAACCGAGAGTACCGTGAAGGAGGACGTGCTGCACGTTCTAGCGGGAGCTGCACCTGGTCCAACCCGAGAAGGACTTCCATGGTGTGACCGGTATGTAGTGGCACGTCATGCCGGCCTCCTGGAAGTCCCCGTCGGCCTGGCTGGCAGGTCTGTCTTCATTGACGTTTTGGAGGAAAAACCCTATGAGGTTTTTATTTTGGGCTTCAGCCGGGCAGCAGTTCCAGGAGCCCGGGTAAGTTGGCACCTTACCCCGGTGTATTTGAGGTGGTGACACTTTTAGGGGTGCGAATATCTCCTTCACCTGAAATCCTGTGAGAGGGCATTTCTGCTCCGCGTTCCAAGTCCCTACGGTTCTTCCTAGCGGGAAGTCCTAACCGTTTGTGGCCGAGAAGGACTTCCATGGTGTGACCGGTATGTAGTGGCACGTCATGCCGGCCTCCTGGAAGTCCCCGTCGGCCTCGGCCACCTGTCGTTAAGCTGTGAGAGGAGCACGTGCTCCCGCGCCGTTTGAGTCTTTGGAATTTGTCCAAGACTCCTCAGATCGATCTGGCTCCCCGCGACCCGGCGGCGGAGGGACCACTCGCTCGGCAGTGCTTTGGAGCACTGTCGGTTACGGCGAGCGCGTCTTCCTCCCACACCGTCCGGGTCTGTTTCGCCCCCGGCCACCTACGGCCGGTGTCCCAAAAAGCCCGGCGGTCCTGCTAAGGCGGGCGCCGGTACCTCTCGCTCCCGCGAGGTGCGTTTGCTCAGTGCTGCTTCTATCACTCTAAAAGGCGTCCGAGAGTGTGCTGGTGTCGCCGGAGCCCGAGGCGCGAGAGAAAGCTTTAAACGACGGGGAGGCAGTGACCGCCCCCGTATGTCCGCTGCTCGCAAGGGCCTCTCTAGCCGAGGTGCTCCCAGGCGCACCCGCGCATGGGGCACGGTTGTTTTTCGCAAGTAGTCCAAAGCCGTCTTCCGCCTCGCCCGAGGCTGGAAGTGTCGGCGTGGCTCCCGCATGCAAGCCACACGCGGCTCCACGGTGGCTTCCCTCCCCCCCTCTCCGGAGGGGGGCGGCCCCATCCCATGTGGAGCCGCTAAGCCGCCGGGAAAGCGGCCTCGGTTCCCCGTGGGCGACAAAGGCGTCCTCCTCGGCACTTTGCGAGCTGGGCCGCCAGAGAGAGCAGTTAACCCGGATTGTCGAGGTTGTTGTTGCCTTTGTCCCATATTACCTAAGCCTGGTCCTTGTTACCTTACTGGTAAGGGTTAGGGACGCTGAGCGCGCTCCATCTTCTCGGCTCTATGTTGGGCTCTCTCTAAACAGGTCCTCGACTTAAGACCGACCGGTCTTCGTAGGCATCCTTCATCTCGGCAGGTTGCGAGCTGGGCCGTCGGTGAGAGCAGTTAACCCGGATTGTCGAGGTTGCCGTTGCCTTTGTCCCATATTACCTAAGCCTGGTCCTTGATACCTTACTGGTAAGGGTTAGGGACGATGAGCGCGCTCCATCTTCTCGGCTCTATGTTGGGCTCTCTCTAAACAGGTCCTCGACTTACGATTCTGCCCCGACCGACCGACCGGTCTTCGTAGGCGTCCTCCATCTCGGCAGGTTGCGAGCTGGGCCGCCGGTGAGAGCAGTTAACCCGGATTGTCGAGGTTGCCGTTGCCTTTGTCCCATATTACCTAAGCCTGGTCCTTGATACCTTACTGGTAAGGGTTAGGGACGATGCGCGCGCTCCATCTTCTCGGCTCTATGTTGGGCTCTCTCTAAACAGGTCCTCGACTTACGATTCTGCCCCGACCGACCGACCGGTCTTCGTAGGCGTCCTCCATCTCGGCAGGTTGCGAGCTGGGCCGCCGGTGAGAGCAGTTAACCCGGATTGTCGAGGTTGCCGTTGCCTTTGTCCCATATTACCTAAGCCTGGTCCTTGATACCTTACTGGTAAGGGTTAGGGACGATGAGCGCGCTCCATCTTCTCGGCTCTATGTTGGGCTCTCTCTAAACAGGTCCTCGACTTACGATTCTGCCCCGACCGACCGACCGGTCTTCGTAGGCGTCCTCCATCTCGGCAGGTTGCGAGCTGGGCCGCCGGTGAGAGCAGTTAACCCGGATTGTCGAGGTTGCCGTTGCCTTTGTCCCATATTACCTAAGCCTGGTCCTTGATACCTTACTGGTAAGGGTTAGGGACAATGAGCGCGCTCCATCTTCTCGGCTCTATGTTGGGCTCTCTCTAAACAGGTCCTCGACTTACGATGCTGCCCCGACCGACCGGTCTTCGTAGGCTTCCTCCATCTCGGCAGGTTGCGAGCTGGGCCGCCGGTGAGAGCAGATAACAACCCGGATTGTCGAGGTTGCCGTTGCCTTTGTCCCATATTACCTAAGCCTGGTCCTTGTTACCTTACTGGTAAGGGTTAGGGACGCTGAGCGCGCTCCATCTTCTCGGCTCTATGTTGGGCTCTCTCTGAACAGGTCCTAGACTTACGATGCTGCCCCGACCGGTCTTCGTAGGCGTCCTCCTCCTCGGCAGGTTGAGAGCTGGCCCGCGGTGAGAGTATGCAGCCCGGACTGTTCTGAAGCGTCACAGTGGCATATTGAACCCCCCGGTTGACTTACATTCTTGTGGTCGCGAAACCTGGATGCGGTCTCAGTGCCAATCTGCGTCCAACAACGGGGCTCTTGGTTGCTCTCTTTCCATGTGTCCTCGAATGTCTTCCGATGCCTTGGAAGGGTCGGTCGGTTGTTTGAAGACATCCTCCTCCTCGGCAGGTTGAGAGCTGGCCCGCGGTGAGAGTATGCAGCCCGGACTGTTCTGAAGCGTCACAGTGGCATATTGAACCCCCCGGTTGACTTACATTCTTGTGGTCGCGAAACCTGGATGCGGTCTCAGTGCCAATCTGCGTCCAACAACGGGGCTCTTGGTTGCTCTCTTTCCATGTGTCCTCGAATGTCTTCCGATGCCTTGGAAGGGTCGGTCGGTTGTTTGAAGACATCCTCCTCCTCGGCAGGTTGAGAGCTGGCCCGCGGTGAGAGTATGCAGCCCGGACTGTTCTGAAGCGTCACAGTGGCATATTGAACCCCCCGGTTGACTTACATTCTTGTGGTCGCGAAACCTGGATGCGGTCTCAGTGCCAATCTGCGTCCAACAACGGGGCTCTTGGTTGCTCTCTTTCCATGTGTCCTCGAATGTCTTCCGATGCCTTGGAAGGGTCGGTCGGTTGTTTGAAGGCATCCTCCTCCTCGGCAGGTTGAGAGCTGGCCCGCGGTGAGAGTATGTAGCCCGGACTGTCCTGAAGCGTCACAGTGGCATATTGAACACCCCGGTTGACTTACATTTATGTGGTCGCGAAACCTGGTTGCGGTCTCAGTGCCAATCTGCGTCCAACAACGGGGCTCTTGGTTGCTCTCTTTCCATGTGTCCTCGACTGTCTTCCGATGCCTTGGAAGGGGGGTCGGTTGTTTGAAGGTGTCCTCCTGCTCGGCAGGTTTCGAGCTGGGCCGTCGGTGAGAGCAGGTAGCCGGGATTGTCCTGGGGCGCGTCGTAGCAGTTATGCCAACCCATGTCCTGCAGACCTGGGCCGCTTCCGAGCGGTGACCAGGTTGTACCGGTACCAAGTTGGCAGCCAGCTGCGACCTCCCGCGGGGCTCTTGGTTGACCTATTCTCTGCAAAGGTCCTGGACTTTCTCTGCTGCCTTGGAAAGTCGTCTTGTCCCCCTGGCACTGCGAGGCCGCCCACCTCCCGAGCGCAATAAATGAAGGTAGTTTCAGCACTTCGATGGAAGGGGGGACTACCTGGTTGATCCTGCCAGTAGCATATGCTTGTCTCCAAGATTAAGCCATGCACGTGTAAGTACACACGGCCGGTACAGTGAAACTGCGAATGGCTCATTAAATCAGTTATGGTTCCTTTGATCGCTCCAACCGTTACTTGGATAACTGTGGTAATTCTAGAGCTAATACATGCCTACGAGCGCTGACCACCCGGAACGCGTGCATTTATAGGACCAAAACCAAACCGAGGGCTTGGGCGGTGGGGTCGGGCTCCGGCCCTCCCTACGCTCTCCCCGGCCGCTCTGGTGACTCTAGATAACCTCGGGCCGATCGCACGTCCCCGTGACGGCGACGATACATTCGGACGTCTGCCCTATCAACTTTCGATGGTACTTTTTGCGCTTACCATGGTGACCACGGGTAACGGGGAATCAGGGTTCGATTCCGGAGAGGGAGCCTGAGAAACGGCTACCACATCCAAGGAAGGCAGCAGGCGCGCAAATTACCCACTCCCGACCCGGGGAGGTAGTGACGAAAAATAACAATACAGGACTCTTTCGAGGCTCTGTAATTGGAATGAGTACACTTTAAATCCTTTAACGAGGATCCATTGGAGGGCAAGACTGGTGCCAGCAGCCACGGGAAGAGGAGGAGTTTGTGTGTGCTGGTGTCAGAACAGGCTTGCTCCCTGAGGGGAGAGGTGTGAGAAAAGTGTTTGTGCTGCTTTTTCACATTAAGCCGAAAAACCCTTGCTGGATCCGGCTGGAGTTCCAGGCAGGGTCCCCACTCCTTTCCCAGGAGGAGTGGGGTCCTGGGGAGAGACCCCAGAGCCAGGTGCAAGACGGGAGGAGGACGCACTGGCCGCCGAGGTCGGGCGGGAGAACGACCGCAGGATGGAGGAGACAGCCGGCGTGCTGCGACGGTCAGGGAGGATGTGCTTGAGGAGCGGCGGCTCCAATGAAGATTTGAGCCAGCACAGCCGCGGGGACGTGGAGGCTCCACTCGCCTCAGACACAGTGAGTCGGACTAGAGGAAGGACGGAGAGGTCCGCAGCAGCAGCCGACACAATGGCGGGAGCCGCTGCGGGAGTAAAGCTCGCGGCGGTGGATGCCGCCGGTGAAAGGAGTGACAGGAAAGAGAGCGGACGAGAGGTGCCGGGTATGTCGGAGACTGTCTGGTGCTCCGTGGTGTCGCACGGGGCACTAGGCGAAATCCTGGATATGGAGGACCTCGAGTGCCGGCTCGAGGACTGGCCGGTATTAGCCCCGAGGGAGCCGCAACAGCAGTTCCGGCAAAGGGTAACGGCAGTCACGAGCCTGTACATGGCTTCAGAGGAGGAGAGACTGGCCCTGAAGCAGTCTCTCGCTGATCAGCGGTATCGCGCGGATCACTGTTCAAAGAACAAAAGACCGGCAATTTCAAAAAAGATAAAGGAGCTGAAGGAGCGTATAAGCTTCCTGGAGACCAGGCTGGACTTGATTTTGCATTCCTCAGGGAGTTTTCGCCAGAGACTGTTAAGATGGAAAAAGTCTCTGGGGAAAAGAGCATTGGAACAGGGCCAGGAATCGGCCCAGGAATCAGCCCAAGACGCAGGCCAGGAGGCAAGCGAGGAGTTAATCCCTGAGTCGGCCTCAATCAAGCAGGGAGGAAGCGAGGCACAGGTGTCTGAGTGCAGCCAGGTATCAGAGGGCAGCCTCCCTTGTGCACAGCGGGAGCGTGCTGTGAAGCCTGAATTAAAAGTGCGTGATGGAGCGAGGCACCGACCATCGGGTGTCCTCATGTCGCTGAGCAGTTCCGAGGACTCAGGGGAGTCATGGTCAGAGTCGGAGGAGACCGGACGCAGTGGTGGTCCCGGGGGACTCCTGACGGCCAGGACTAGGCAGGTACAGTCCCCACCGGTGAACTTCGGGGATTTTACATTCGGAGGGGATCCGGTGTCGGACGACCTGTCTAGCAAGGCCGAAAGGAGAAGGAGGCGGAAGGCAGAGAAGGCAGGTAAGACTCCAATCATGGAGGAGCGTCTTGTGTTTGTACCCCTTTGTAAGCCCGATGTACTCCCTGTCCCCCGGGATGCCATTGCAAACCCCTCTGGTCAGCCCACTCCTGATCCTGCAGTGGATCGGGGGTCTGACGGAGGGGAGATTATGTGTAGCCCTCCCGCTGGGCAGGTTCCGAAGATCAGTGGCACTGCTGCCGCCAGATCTAGTGGCGGTAGCAGTGCGGTGGCGAGACTGGCTGAGAGGCCGGACAGTTTGGTGGCAAATAAGAACGTAGTGCTCGGTCCCAAGCAGTTGGGCACGGGCGCTATGTGTATCCCCTTGGGGGAGAACAAGTTGGTGCCCAGAGTGGTGCTTTCCCCTGCAACGTTGCGCCCGGTGGAGGAGGAAGCAACCAGGGAAACAAATTTTGACATTATGGCTGGCTCAGCAAGGGTGAAAGAGTCCTGCAGGCAGGAAAACGCGCCTGCAGGAAAAAACGCATGCAAAAACGCATGTGGTGTGAATGGGGGTGAAAAAAGTGAAAATTCAATTGTGATGGAAGATGGTGGGGGGAATGTTTCTGGGGAAGAAATAAAGGTGGGAGAGGGGTTGGGAGATGTAAATGGTGTGGATGGGGGTGTAAATGGTGTGGATGGGGGTGTAAATTGGGGTATGATTTTGAATGGGGGTGAGGAGCATATGGAATTACAGGAGGTGGATGCAGCTCCCGGAGATGGCCCGGAAGGGGGATTGATGGAGGTTAGCCCAAGGGGGGGCTCACTGGAAAGTGGGGCGCCTGTTGTCAAAGTGTCTACTGGGGCTCCGGGAGCTGTACAGGTGGGAAGGTCCTATGCTGCAGCCGCAGCGGGCCCGAGTGCCCCTTTGTCCGCGGGTGCCGTGCATGGTAACTTGCAACGGCGCCTTGCGGAGGCCCTAAGGAGAGGCGAGAGCTCTGTCCAAATAGGGGGTGAGCAGGTTGACCTGTCTTTCTGGTACGAGAAGTACGGACAGGCTGCCTTCCGAGAAAACCAAGGGAAGGGACCACCAGTGTTGTCTCTTCCGACAGGGGGACCCGGGGGTGTCCGCAGGAATGTGGCCCGTCTCCGGTGGGTCGGTAAGGAAGCTAGCCCCCCAAGATCTAGGGTTGTGGAGCTGCTCCTGGAGATGGGATTTAGGGCTAATGATATCTATGCCCTGATCCATCCCTACGGCACCTCGGTGTTCGATGTCAGCTTCATGACGGCAGAGGGGTTGGAATCCTTCTGGTCCCGTCATGAGCTGGCACGGGCATTGCCCCAGTGGCAGGGTTTCGCCGTTCAGGCCGTTTCAAGGCAGAGTGAGGTCATCAAGAGAGTGACCATCTTGACTAGTAATGAGTCACTCTCTTGCATGGATATAATGACCTGGGTGGAGAGGTATGGCGAGGTCAAAGGAATGCCCCAAAAAAATCGGGACGAACACGGGATTTGGTCTGGTGCCTGGACCTTTTCCGTGAAGTTAAAGGTCCAGGGGAACTCGGTGTCCCACATGCCCTCCTCTGCTTTCTTGGGGAGGGACAGGATCCTGGTCTTTTACCAGGGGCAGCCGAAGGTCTGTCATAAGTGCGGCAGCCCCACACACTTTAGCGCACAGTGTAAGGAGAGGAGGTGTGCGCTGTGTGGGGCTTTGGGCCATCTTGCCGCCACTTGTAAGGACATTAGGTGTAACCTGTGTGGTGACCTAGGTCACCCCTTTAGCCGCTGTCCGCGCTCCTTCGCCAACCTGGTCTTCAACCCGGTGGCGCCTAGCCTGGCCAGTGGCAGTGGTCGTGGTGATGGTGTCGCTGGGGAGGGGGCTGGGGAGGATGGAGAGGTGATAGGGTCGAGGAAGGTAAGGACCCTGCCTTCTTCTAAACTGAAGAGGCAGGAGTGCCGCCGACTTGAGAGGGAGCAGGGGGGGCCCCAAAGCCATGGGGTTCAGTCTGCCGTCCCTCAGGAGGCTGGTATGTCTGCGGAGGCCCTTGGGGACGGTGGGGTAGAGGAGGAGATCAGGAGACTGGTGAGGAGGAGAGGAGAAGCCCCCTCTAGTGGGTCCTCGTACTATGGAAGTTTGGACGAGGACGAAGTGAGGGGGCAAGACAAAAGAGAGGACACTGGTAGGAAGACCCTATGTAAAACCAGGGCTCCTAAATTAAAAACATCTAAGACCGGCCAGATCCCAAAGGAGGGCTTGACTGGCTCCCCCCTGATAGGGCTCTCCAACCGGTACCAAGCCCTTCGGGAGGACATCTCCTCCTCTTCGGAAGAAGAGGAGGGCGGAGGTGAGGTATCGGTGCGAAGGTCGGGTCCTTCGGGAGGTGCTGGACCCTCGAGCCAGGTAGTAGGCCAAATGCCTGGGGAGGGGGTTGTCACGGCACTAGTGGACAAAGGGGGGGTGGGGAAACGGGGGTGGTGACGGGTGATGGGAGTGTAAATATTGTTTGTAATGTTGTGGACTCACTCTCTCCTCTTTTGCTTCCAGAGGTGAAAGACTTGGCTAAGGATATGGATCTCTCGGGTGTAAGTCTCAAGAGAGGCAACGAAGATTCCCCGGACCCAGATAGCGACGGGCTAACTGGGGGAGGGAAGAAGCTAGCGGTCGAACTCGATCACTCTTGATGGCGGTACCTACTCCGTTGACCCTGGCGAGTATTAATGTCGCCAGCATTAGGTCAGATGCGGCCAGATTCACGGCCTTTGATTTTCTCGGCCGGGTTGAGGCCGATGTTTTATTTTTGCAGGAGACCAGGGTGCCAGACCTGGCATCAGTGCATAAGGCCAGAAGGGAGTGGAGGCACGGGCCATCTTACTGGTCTCTTGCGGCCGAGCCGTATAGCGGAGTGGCTGTCCTTTTCAGGGCAGCAGAGGTAAAATGCCGACGAGTGATCGAGGTCGAAATGGGGAGGTGTCTGGTCTTGGACGTCTTCATGAAGGGGCAAGAGCTTAGGCTCATAAACATCTACGGTCCACAAACCAAGTGGGACCGCAAATGCCTCTTTATGAAGATCAAGCCTTTTCTTTTTACCAGCCGTCAGGTGGTCTTTGGAGGAGACTTCAACACAGTTGTGAGGCAGAAGGACAGGAGGGGCTCCAAAGACAGGCTGGGTTATGACAGCGTCGCTTTAAATAGCATAGTCAGTGAGGCTCGTCTGGAGGATGTCCACATCAGGCACACCCCGGACCACAGTGGTTACACATATCATAGGGGTAGTCAGATTAGATCTAGAATAGACAGGTTTTATTTGAAGGGGGAGGCTGTCTTCTCGCCACTTGTGGTTGAGGAGGTAGAATTCTCCGATCACTGTTTAATTGTTTTTTCTTTGAACGTTGCAGAGACCCATCGGATGGGAAGGGGCTTTTGGAGATTGAATTCGGCACTCCTGGAAGAAGCGGAAGTCAGACAGTCCTTCGAGGATTTTCTGCAGAGCCAGGTACCTCTTTTGGGCCTTTGTAACAGTAAGTCAGAGTGGTGGGAGATGCTCAAGAAACGTGCGGCAAAATTCTTCCGCCAGCTTTCCAACTTTAGGAGCCTGGCCGGACACTGTCTGTACCAGGACCTAAGAAGGAAACTCGAGCAGCTTGTCTCGACAGGAGGTAGCCGCAAGGATATCTCCTGTGTGAAGTCCTTGCTTAAGAGGTGTCAGTATGATAGGCACACGTCCTTGGTTTTTGAGAGGGACTTCGGGAGGTATCGCTCGCCCGACCCTTACAAAAACTGTAGGATGTCAGTGGATTGCAAATATGTGGCAGGACTGATTGATAGTACGGGATCCCTGAACAGGTCCAAATCAGGGATCCTGGAGGTGGTCAGATCCTTCTACTCACACCTCTTGAGTAGGAAGGAACTAGATCGAGACAAAATGTCGGCTTTCCTGGCTGAAACCATTCCGGAGCCAAGGATAAGCCCCTCTCTTGCCGTTTTGACAGAGGAAATCAAGGAAGAGGAAGTAAAGAGGGCGATTGAAGGGTTAGCTCTTAAGAAATCGCCGGGACCGGATGGCTTAACGTCCGAGTTCTATAAGACCTTTGGGGAAGCTTTGATTCCCCTCTTGACTGGGGTTTTTAATGAGTGCCTATCCTCGGGCGCTCTGCCAAAGTCAATGGGTAGGTCAGCCTTGATCCTGCTGTCAAAGGGTAAAGATCCGTCCTGTATTGAGAACTGGCGTCCCATAGCGCTTCTCAATACGGACCGGAAGATTCTGGCAAAAGTACTGTTTAACAGGTTGGTCGAGTTTGCACCACAGCTCCTCTCGGGAGTCCAGCACTGCACTGTCCCAGGTCGAAGCACCTTTAGTGCTGTCCTGGGTGTCAGGGAGGCGGTGGAGCAGGGCAGAGCTGGACACTGGAAGGGGTACATGCTGTCTTTGGATCAGGCAAAAGCGTTTGACAGAGTTGATCATGAGTATCTCTGGTCCACCCTTTTGAGATACGGTCTGCCTGGGGGGTTTGTGAATTGGCTGAAAGCATTGTACGCAGGGGCTGAGACTTTCCCACTGGTGAACGGTTGGGTTGGTCGTCCTTTTGTGGTGGACTCTGGTGTCCGTCAGGGTTGTCCTCTTAGCCCGCTACTATACGTGTTCGCGATCGATCCCTTCCTTGCGAGGATTGATCGCGGGCCGTTGGTGGGTGTGAGGATGGACCTGGCGGTCGTGGAGTCTGCAGTAAGGACGATAGCGTATGCCGACGATGTCACTATCTTCGTCTCCTCGCAAGGGGAGGCGGAATGGGTGATGTCTGAGGTAGACCGCTACTCGGACGCGTCTGGGTCCAAGATCAATCTGGATAAGTGCAAAAGTCTCTGGTTGGGAGTGGGAGACCCAGATTTTTGTCTCCCAGACACCCTCCCTGTGCCCCAAGACACTGCAAAAGTTCTGGGCATAAATTTCGGCAGAAGTGATTATCCTACTCAAAATTGGGAGAGCAGACTGCAGATTGCCACCAAAAGGGTGAACCAGTGGAAAGGTTGGACTTTGACCTTCAGAGAAAGGATCAACTTGGGCAAAACATACCTGCTCCCTTTGTTTATTTTTCTGGGCAGCATTTGTATCTTGCCAGAACCCTTCTGGACACGGGTCTACAGCCTGTTTTTCCAATTATTATGGGGAAACAGGCTGAACCTAGTTAAGAGAGAGGTGACTTACCTAACAAGGAGACAAGGTGGGTTGGGTATGGTCAACCCGGTAGTGTTCCTAGTGAACACTTTTCTTAAATGTAATTTGGCAATCCTCTACAAAGAGAGGGCTCCTCTGTGGGTAGCTTCTTGCAAGGTATGGTTTCAGCCTTTCTTCCAGGAATGGGAGAACGGAGGGCGAGTGAAGGATCTTCGATCGCAGCGGGGGCATCTCCCGGCTTACGTTGCCCCGGTTCTGAAGGTTGTCCGTCGATGGTGTCTGGGGAAGGATGAGGTGATCACGCTGCCGAGGAAACTCCTCGACATTAGGGTGGTCACCTCCTATTTCCAGGCATCCTTGGCCCTCAAGGACTGCCCAGGTAGGGATCTGAGGGAGGGACTGATGCTTTTGAATTCAAACAGGATCCCCCAGAAGTATTGGGACTTGACCTGGCGCTGCTTCCATGGTAA